>NC_058521.1:272936807-273204307 GCF_904849725.1 Hordeum vulgare subsp. vulgare | reverse complement strand
TGATGCAAGCATAACATACTTACAGAACGGGGTTTATAAAACAGTAGTGGTTGTGGACTGTGTTGTCTATTATAGTAAGATCAAACATTACAATGTCTAACACAAAATACATAGCAACACAACTCCTCCAGAATAAAAGGCAAACTTTAATTAAGATCTTGGAATATGTATGTCTACGCCTAAACAAGCAGCACCTCAACCATTTCAAGAATATAAAGAAACATTACTAGAAATGCATCTCCTTGCACATTCAAATGTCAAGTACAAGAAATAGATGTATTTGCATAAAAATAGTAACACAGACATAGGTTCCACATACTAGATAAAGCACATCATTCAAAATCTCCTTGGATCAAATAATCAGGAAGCAACATACGTACAGTAGTTCATGAAAGCATACCTTGTGGCAACAGCAGAACATCTGTTTGGCATGAAGAGTGAATGGAGAGCATGCTTGGTGGAGTCAATGATAATCATAGCACAATCAGCTTGCGATGTCGTAGTGATCATGTTGGCATCACAGCGTCCAGGAGCATCAATGATACTGCAGGAGTACTTGGTGGTCTCAAACTTTCACAGAGCAATGTCAATGGTGATACCTCTCTCAAAATCAGCCTTGAGCTTGTCAAACACCCAGACTTACTTGAACGAACTTCATGAGACACCAGCTCTCTGAAGAAAATAAAAGAGGCACCCATTTGTTCAAATACTATAAGAAACTCTTAATCATACAACAACAGTGCATCTACTTAGATGGCTATCAATTGTTATTCAACAAAATATATATACACTCGTACTACCTATACATGATATGCAATCTCCACTGTTCTCAAATACTCCATCCATAGAGAAATATAAAAGTATTTAGATCACTACTTTAGTGTTAGACAATGGCACATGAATTTTAAAGTGATGCACTACATTTCTATACAAGGAATGCAAACTTCTGCTCTTCACACACACACTACATCAGAACCTACAATAGAGGCACCTTGTTCCTATACATATGCATACAAAATAACATATTCAATATTAAGACATCCATCACATGCCTAATAAGTTAGCAAAGGACTAAAAGATGATATAACCACACATATATCATGAGAAGCAAACCAAGATCCGCGTGTAGTCGTAGACAATGGAGGTGAGCTATTTGTAATGGCATCAATACAATAAATAAAAATACATTGGTTTCCACATAAGTAAGACAATGGCACGAGAATTTTAAAGTGCATGCCCTGAATAATTTGCAAAATTTGACTCAGAGCGACACTCTACAAATTTTCTGTTCTTTAACCATTTTTTCGAAATTGCCTGAAGGTGCACAAAAGAGAGTAGAGTGCATCACCGCCAACAAAAAGGAATTAACATAGGTTGATGTGCATAGTAAATTTTGAAACTACATGAAGGTAAACATAAGATAGTAGATTTCATCAGCACCAACAAAGAGGAGCAAGTAGAGAGAGAGGACACTGAAGTTTTTAATTTCATCAAGGTGATTTGTGAGCATAATAGAGTAGACTGCAAAATCACCAACTTGAGAAAACAAAAGATTCTGGTGTCATAAAACTACAACCAGAACAAATATGTATCTTTTGTACTTCATACCAAAATATTTAGTTTACCAAACAGATACACCATAAGTGAGGGTTCTATTAAGATGACGAGTTAGATATATTCACTTCATTACTAAATTTTTTTGTATCATGGATTGACCACCACAAATACCAGGATAAGCTTGCTGCCAAGTCTACAACAAAAATAAAATGGACTCCTGGATTGAAAAAGAGCACCAGTAGTGTAGTTTACATTTGCTTCTTTCACTTTGATGTGACATTTAGGTCAGCAAAAACAATTGTTTTCTTCTCTCTGCAAATACATTGCACAATTAAGTTTTAGTTAGATAATACTAGTTGTTTTAGGAATTATATGCACATTCTATAAATTTAGAAAAAACATAGACCATTAACATCAAATATGTAACAAATTCAGAATACGTACATTATCACATCCCTATTACCAATTCCTAAGCAGGAAATGTGGAACTTAATAGATCAAAGATGTGTACGACATCTCCAAGCATACACCAACAGATGCACATTAACAGTCAAATGGGCGGTGGTATAATAAAAACGAGTAAGATAGTGGGGAGACGACCTCATGTTTCTCATGGAGGGGAGATTGATGGCAGCACCATATGTGGAGTTGTTGCAGCGCGTACTAGATCCGAGGAGGGAGCCGGATGATGTGTAGCACACAGAAGAGGTCAACCACTAGAAGGGGAGGTCGCGTGTACCTCGTCAGCCGCCATGCGGATCACAAAGGCCACGATAGTAGTGTGGTGCGTGCCGAGACCGTACCCGCGGAGGTGGGGAAGAGGGGGCAAGCAACGCATCCCCTAGTCCCGCTATGGGCAGGGATGACGCGTCGGCGCAGCGCGGGGCCGGCGTGAGTGCGGGGAGTTGGACACAGACGCCCCCACCGTGTCGTCAGCCAGGCCCAGTGGCATCGTCACCAGCGCGGCGCTCTGCACCTTGCCCATGCAGGTGGTTTTCTCTGACCACACGCCAAACGCGGCTGCGGACCTGAAAAAGAAGGTTAACGGCATGGATGCGAAGATGGATCTAGCAGGGAGCAGTGGTGTGGTGTGTGGTGAAGGCGGATCGGGGCTTGGGCTGCGCTAGATCTAGGCGTTATTGGTAGAAGGGGTGGCGACAGCTATGGATGAGAGGAAGAGTTGGACTTGGAAGGGAAACACCTAGGGTTGGAATTTATGTGTTGCAAGAAATAAATAACAGATCTGGCATTGGCGCGGCTTACACGGATGCGAATTTTTTAAGGAAAGATAGAGGGAAATAGCAGTCGGATGTTAAAAAATCCTAGGCCATTATCGGAGGTTTTTTTTCCATAGTTACACAGAAATTCCCCTTTTTCATTATTTTTGCATTATCTCTTCTTATTATTCGAAACAAAATAAGTATTTCTCTGTATCTTGATGATAAGCCTAACTCTGTAATAACTATCTAAAAATTTCACATTAGTTTTCCTATAAATTTGAAGTCTAGTTACTACATTGTCGGTCATAATTTTTCTGAAGGGGGCTAATGAACTCAAACAAATGAAGTATAGAAAAATGTATGAAGCCATCATGCTAACCTATTCTTTTATTGAACGCAGACATAATGAACATGTCATGTAATGGCCAAATCCTCGTTACTTTGCAATCTCTAATCTACAACGTAAAAAGTCCTTTGTAGTGATTTTTATAATTGTTCCATTTATTCGTCTCACTTAATGAAAATCAAATGTCGAAGTGCATCTTATTGTTTATCAATTTTCAATAATCTAAACGTGGTCTAAAACTATGTACATTGGCATAGTTAATATTATGGCGTCGAAGACAAAACATTAATTATACACTGTTGTGAATGGATGCATCACACCATTCAAGCCAAACAATGAAATTTACACTCGGGTATATTTGTTTCACTGTTTTCACTTCCAATTTAGACTACAATGTTTTTTCACATTAAATTTTAATAATAAACCTTTTTGTCCCATTTAAAATTATGGATTTGTGTGCCTAGTAGACATGACATGTAGGTAAGACAAATCATATGACCATACCATTTGGTCATTGTGCACCACAAATATGTTCAAACAATTGTACACATTCTTATGACCATTTTGTACAAAGGGATTACTACCTTTTTGTTACACTTGGTCATAAATGTTCAAAGTTTGTACCCTCCCAAATACCGCATGACCAATTTGTAAATTTTGTTCATAGATTTATGGCCAATTTAACCAGGGTCAATATCTTTTGTCATAAATAGGCATATTTCTTGTAGTGAGTGATGATCACCGAATAAACTTATACACTCAAGAATGGATTATCGGTAGCTATGAAGTGTAGATCTTCTATGATTCCTGAGTTTTAGGGATCCGACACTATTAAGAGGGGATCACTGGATCTCGCAAGAAACTTGCTCAAAACTCTAGGCAAATCCTCTTTCTCTATCTTCGAGTAGTTGGTCTGCACTTGCCAACAGATTCAAACCCTCGGACTTCCAGCTCCTCCGGTCGTCCGAGGACTAGATATCCGGGTATGGTAGGAAATCTGTTGCCACTCAATAGATGCAAACTGTCGGACTTCCGATCATTTCTGAACGACCGTGCCCCGGACGGTCGATGCCTTTCGGACGTCTGTATGTTGTTCACCCTATCACCAGATGTTGTCCTAACCTGATATCTTCTGCATCTTCGGACAACCGACCATTGTCGGACGTCCGACCCTCGTGGTTGTTCGGACGGCCGTGAACTACCGGACGTCCGGCAAGTGCACAGCATAAGTGGCTCCAACGACCACTTTTCTACCACCACTATATATAGTCTTCTCCCACCTCGAGTGGGGGTTGCCCAAGTGAGCTGAAATATTCCATGAACATCTTTCTCTCTCACTCCCATTTTCTTACACCAAATCTTAGATCCCAAGAGCATCTGTGAGTTCCCTTGGGTGTTATTCCAATCAAAAGATAGAACGTCTCCCTCTCCTCCTCTCAACCAAAGCTATTTGTGATTTGAGCAAGTTTTCAGCAGTTCCCGTGATCTTGTTACTCTTGGAGGTTGGAGACTCCTAGGCGGTAGGAGTTCTTCGGAGAGGAATCAAACATTTGTAATTTCCCCTGGAAAGTTTGTGAGGGTTTAGAGGCCACCTCAAAGACCTACCACTAGTGGTTGAGAAACACCTTCGTGGTGTTGTCTCAAGGAGAATAGGGTGAGCCTTCATGGTGTTGGCGTGCCTTCGTGGTAACATCCACCTCTCTAATGGTGACTAGCTTCCTTCCAAGGAAGTGAAGATCGGATACATCCTAGTCTCCGTGACTTCGGTTATCCCTAACCCTAACTCCTTACTTGTGGTTTACTTTGGTTACTTGAGTGTACATTCACCACATATTGTTGTCCTCGTTATATTGTGTTGGTTATTTCCCTGTAAAGATTAATCATTTAGGCATATACTCTATATCCCGCAATTCATACTTGCTACTATTGATATATCTTGTGTTTAGTGTGATTTGCTAACTTGTGTCATACACTTAAATATCTTGTGATATTTCTCAAGTAAGTTTGTGTAACTTACTTGTACTTGTGAGTAATCTTGTTGTATTCATCTTGGTCGAACAAGTTTTTGGTGCACATATTTGAGCCTAGTATATTTAGGATTTGTGCTTGAAAAGTATCTTCTTAGTTTATTTCCTCATTAGGATAAAGCCAAATCCATAGAAGTTTATAAAACGCCTATTCACCCCCCCTCTAGGCGACATCGTTGTCCTTTCAATTGGTATCAGAGCAAGGCCTCTCCTTATTAGGCTTCACCGCCTAGAGAGTATCGATGTCGGCTAATGGATTAGTGCACAACGACACCTTTCATTTTGATGGCACAAATTATCACTTGTGGAGAATTCGTATGCTTTATCATCTTCGGGCCATGGGCCGAAATGCTTTACGAATTGTTCTTGTAGGGATTGCTTTTGCAAAGGATGATCCGTCTCCATCTATAGATGACCTGTATCTCGATTGTGTTTCCTTCCTTGCCATTCATTAAAGTATAAGCCCTGAAGTGTTTAAGTCAATATCGACTTGCAAGTCGGCTCATGAAGTTTGGACCAAACTCGAAGATATATATGGTGGATCCAATCTTGATGAAGACAATATTATGTTGAAGGAGTTGTTGCACGAGCTCTCCACGTTGTTCTGTCATGAAGAGCCATCCATTGCTTCCACCTCTGATTATTTGCACACTTCAACATCTTCCACTCCACCAACATGTGGCGTGCCACAAGGTAATGACATGGTGAGTGAAGAAATATCTTGTGATGATGGTGTTAAGCTCATTATTAATGAACTTGCTCGTGTTGATGCTAGTGTTGTATCATCTATGGGCATGGGCATATCTAGCACCACATATAGTGTAAATTATTGTGTTGATAGTCCATGCATATCACCTAAGGGTTCCTTGACAAATGTTTGTGATGATATGCTTGCTCTCCCATGTTTCGATGATCAAAATGCTTTGGTTTCCTCAAGTTGTCCTATGACTAACCATTTAGAGGAAATCAAGAAAAATGAGGGACTCTTGATTGATAAAGAACCTTATTCTCCAAAAGAATCATCATCAACTCCCTTTGTTCACATGTGCCTCATGGCAAGAGGTAATGATGAGGTATCATCTTCTCTTAGTGATAACGATGATATTTATAATGAGGATGATGATGACGACTTGAGTGAAAATCTCTATGAGATTGGTAAAATTCTTCATAGAGCTAAAAAATGCTTATAAAAGGTTTCAAGATGTTCTTGCTTACTTTGAAAAACGAAATGATTTATTTACTTATGAGCAAGCTAAAAGTGAACAATTTGAACATGAAGTTGATAAGGCTGACCAAACATGTAGAGACTTAAGATCTTCAAAAGGAGAGATTGAAATTTCTCATGGTAAACTTAAAGAGGATTTTGAACTCCTTCTCCTTGACTGCAATAATGTCAAGGGAGAGCTCATCAAACTCTCTAAGACTTATGAGGAGCTTCAATCTACTCATGAGATGTCTCTAATTGCTACTTACTTGTGATACCCCAATGCAATTCTTTCCCCCTCTTGTAATTTGTCCTTGTATGGCAACCTTGATATGGTACGATGAGTGGGTGAGCCCATTTGTGTCATCATTTTATGTGCACCATGCCTTCGTGCATTGCATCTTTTCCTTTTTTTGTGTTGATGTGGGTGAACCTTGATGTGATGTGCAAGTGTTGTGTGGATGTGCTTTTTTGTTTGTTGAGGTGTGGGTGCAACAAGTGCATTTCAAAAACCCACAAGTTGCACCATAGGATAAAAAACCCTTCTCTCCTCTCTATTTTCTTTTGTGGCGGATTTAAAAGCTTCTATTTCTCCCCTATAAAAAAGTTCCTCCTTTTCTAAAATTCTTCTTGTTAATTGTGGAAGCAACCCCTCATGTTTTATTTTAATTTTCCTTTTGGTTTTATTTGAAACCAGAGTCCATTTAAGTATAAAGGCATTTAATTTTTGTCTCCTAAAATGCCCCACTTATTTTCATAAATAGTGGAAACATTTTAGAAGCCCAAATATATTTTTACTTTTGTTTTTCTCCTTTTCTTTTAGCCTCTGGCTTCATTTCGAAACCTGAGTTATTTTTATTTGCAAAGAGTGCCAGAGAGAGAGAGAGAGAGCGGCCCAACCGCGTAGCTTTCGGCCCAGGCCTACCTCGCAACCCCTTCTTCCTCCCCGGTGTCGTGATCCCCTGTACGACCAGCGCTCCACCACGAGATCGACCTCCTCCTCCATCACACGACACTGGCTCGCGGTTCGAGGGTTATAAGCGACCCCAGCGCCTCCCCTAAGCCTAGCCTCGCCAGTTCCCCTGCTCCTCTCCCCCTCGCGCCGTCAAGGCGACTACAGAGGCCACTATCGCCATGGAGACCTGCGGCCCGAGCTCGTCGCCGGCGCAAGGTCGTGTATCCCTCCTCCCCGACCCTGTGAGGAGCAAGACGACGCCATGGGCTTTCCATTTTCGTGAAGATCGACGCCATGAGCTTCTTCCCCGACGTCCACGATGCTCGACTTCTTCCTCGAGGTCCGATGAGCTTCTTCCACACCAGCTCGCCGTGTTTCGTCCTCTCCTATGCCGGATCTCCTTCGGTAAACCCTCGGTGAGCCGCAGCCTGATGACCCACAAGTATAGGGGATCAATCGTAGTCCTTTCTATAAGTAAGAGTGTCGAACCCAACGAGGAGGAGAAGGCTCTGATAAAAGGTTTTCAGCAAGGTAATAACTGCAAGCACTGAAAGTAGCGGTAACAAGTGATGGTGTAGTGAGGTGAAACGTAGCAAGCGAAAAGTAACAAGTAACAAGTAGTAGCAACGGTGCAGCAAGTGGCCCAATCCCTTTTGTAGCAAGGGACAAGCCTGAACAAAGTCTTATAAGAGGAAAAGCGCTCCGGAGGACACACGGGAATTTCTATCATGCTAGTTTCATCATGTTCATGTGATTCGCGTTCGTTACTTTGATAGTTTGATATGTGGGTGGACCGGCGCTTGGGTACTGTCCTTACTTGGACAAGCATGCCACTTATGATTAACCCCTCTCGCAAGCATCCACAACTATGAAATAAGAATTAAGACAACGTCTAACCATAGCATTAATCTAGTGGATCCGAATCAGCCCCTTACAAAGCAACACATAGACTGGGGTTTAAGCTTCTGTCACTCCAGCAACCCATCATCTACTTACTACTCCCCAATGCCTTCCTATAGGCCAAAATATGGTGAAATGTTATGTAGTCGACGTTCACATAACACAACTAGAGGAAAAACAACATACATCATATCAAAATACCGAACGAATACCAAACTGAGATGAATATTATTAGCATGACTTATCCCATGTCCTGAGGAACAAAAGTGACTACTCACAAAGCATAATCATAATCATGATCAGAGGCGTAATGAATAGCATCAAGGATCTGAACATAAACTCTTCCACCAAGTAATCCAACTAGCATCAACTACAAATAGTAATCAACACTCCTAGCAACCTTACAAGTACCAATCGGAGTCCCAAGACGGAGATTGGTTACAAGAGATGAACTCGGGATTGGAGAGGAGATGGTGCTGATGAAGATGTTGATGAAGATGCCTTCCCTCCGACGAGAGGAGTCTTGGTGATGACGAAGGCGACGATTTCCCCCTCCGGGAGGGAAGTTTCCCCGGCAGGATCGTCCTGCCGGAGCTCTAGATTGGATCTGCTCAAGTTCCGCCTCGTGGCGGCGGCGAAACCACGAAAAAGCTCCCAAATGATTTTTTTCTGGAACAAAACCCTTCATATAGCAAAAGAGGGGGGGCAGTGGGCCACCAGGGTGCCCACAAGCACTTTTGCCGCGGCCAGGGGGTAGGCCGCGGCAACCAGGCTTGTGGGCCCCTGATTGCTTTCCTATGACACTTCTTACGCCGAGTATTTTTTATAAAATCCAAAAAAATCCACGTTGATTTTCAGGACATTTGGAGTTGCGCAGAATAGAGCACTCAGACTTGCTCCTTTTCCAGTCCAGAATTCCAGTTGCCGGTATTCTCCCTCTTCAAATAAACCTTGCAAAATAAGAGAGAAAAGGCATAAGTAAGGTTCCACGAAGTATAATAACAGTCCATAAAGCGATAAATATCAACATGAAAGCATGATGCAAAATGGACGTATCAACTCCCCCAAGCTTAGACCTCGCTTGTCTTCAAGCGAAAACCAAGACCCAAAACATGTCCACATGTTTAGGGATGAAGGTGTCGATAAAACAAAATACGGACATGAGGGCATCATGATCACACATAGAACATCAATGCATCATAGAGATTCTTATGGGAAAGTAACAATTCCTTCACAAAGCAAAGTATGAAACAAAAACCTTACCGAGAAGTGGCCAACAACAGTCTAGTCATTGAAGCAATTGCAATTTATCATATTATCAGAAAGAGTCAAATAAGAGCTTGTAAAGCAAATCCACATACTCAATCATCTCTTTTGTTTTCCACAATTGTTACAACTCACGTGGTACTCATGGTATCGAAGTTTCAGTTGGACACACAGAAAGATAGGGGCTTACAGTTTTGCCTCCCAACCATTTACCTCAAGGGTAAAGTCAACAATAATAAAGCATAAGTACTCATCTCCAAGTTGATATATGAATATAGATATTTCCCAAGCATACAACGTTCACCAAGAAAAAGGGCTAAATAAGGAATTGGTGAAGATCACCATGACTCTTACAAGGAGGAAAGGTAAAGGTACAAGATAGGCCCTTCGCAGAGGGAAGCAGAGGTTGTCATGCACTTTTGAGGTTTGGATGCGTGTCCTCTTAGTGCGGAGGAACATCACTTTATATTGCCTCCTGTGATAAAGAACTTTATTATGCAGTCTCTCGCTTTTATGTCTTCCTCATCAAAGGTTCGTACAAAACTTATTTTCCACACACTAATAGATCATACATATTAGAGAGCAATTTTTATTGCTTGCACCGATGACAACTTACTTGAGGGATCTTATTCAATCCATAGGTAGGTATGGTGGACACTCATGGCAAAACTGGGTTGAAGGTTTACGGATGCACAAGTAGTATCTCTACTTGGTGCGGGAGTTTTGGCTAATATGAGGTGGAAGCAATTGTCACATGATAAGGGATCTCTAATCATATAACATTGTTTGGAACCAAGCAAACACAATTCATTATGTTGTATTCCTTGTCCAACATCTACTTCTAGGCATGTAATAGTTTGGTGAGTGCTCACAATTATAAAAAGTGTCTAAGATGATATATTTATATGTGAACCTCTCTTTCCTTATTACTTCTTATTAATTTCAACAATGACTGAGGTCTATGTTGGTCTACTCTCAACAAGTTTCAATCATCATACTAGTTATATGTGAAGCTATCACTTTCCATAAGATCATCTCATGATCTTTCATGCTATCGTTCTTTTCATACTTCTGATCATGGCACAAAACAAAGCCCTTTGACTAAGATACTCTTTATTATATAGCTCGCAAGCTTGAATACATCGGGGGAGACACAAGGCAAAAGACTCAAACTAAAACACTAAAGACTTATTCCACTAAGAGAAGAAATAAAAACAGAAAAGGAAAGAACTAAAACAAAGGTAAAAACAAAAGATATAAAGGTGATACGATACTAGGGCAACTCCCCCAAGCTTGGCAAAAGCCAAGGGGATTGCCCATACCAATGCTTACTTGTCTTCCTTTGGTGGTGATGGTGGTGGTGTTGTTGGAGTAGTCTGATCCTCCGTCTTCCAATGCATAGGTGCTCCATCATGGCAGGATGAACGAGTTGCCGGAATCCTCAAATCTGGAGCCAACCGTATTGATTTAAATCTATACTCATACTCACAGTTTTGGTTCTGCAGGTTATAGATCTGGCCCTGGAGTTGATCAACCCTGTCATAGAGCCTGGAGAGGTGCTTCCCAATGTCAATGGCATCCATCTTGTGATTTCTGGTGAACTCGGTGATCATCATGTAGTTGGCGTTGAGACCACGCTCCACCATCCCTTGGCACTTGAAGACTTGTTGCTCCATTGCTTCGAGCCTCGTCTCCATGCTTCCGGTCTTCTTAGGCCCCTCAACATCACGGATGTGCAACATCTCCTCACTCATCTTGATAGATAGGGGGTGCTGCAATACTTCCGTGAGGTAGGGATTGATGACCTTCTCGAAGATCTTGTCCTTAGGAACTTTTGGGGAAGTCATGACGATCTAGATCTGCAACAGAAACAGGCTCGAAACGAAAACAGAGGAAAACTGCGCGATACGGAGATCAAAACCCTCGAGCGTATATATAACGATTTTTTTCTGGACCAGAAGGAGTGCTCTGCAAGAAAACGGAGTCCGGGAGGCATACGAGCTGCCCACAAGCCCTGTTGCCGCGGCCGGGGGGAGGCCGCGGCAACCAAGCTTGTGGCCGCCTCGTGCGCTCTCCGGACTGCTTTTTATTTTTCTAATTTTCCATAAATTCCGAAACGGAGAAAATTTCCTATTGGAAAAGTTTCGGAGTCCAATTACTTACCGAAACAGATACCTCTTGGTTTTCAGGGTCTGAAACAGGCTGATAAACATCCCTTATGTACTCCTCTGGAGTTATGATACTGATGATATTGGTCTCAACATTTATGGGAGTACCAGAGATATAATGCTTGATTCTTTGCCCGTTTACCACTCTAGGAAAATTGCCTTTCGTGTTATTGATTTTACTGGCACCGGAATGATATACTTCCTCGACAACGTAGGGACCTTCCCATTTAGAGAGAAGCTTGCCTGCGAAGAATCTTAGACTAGAATTGTATAGTAGGACATAGTCACCTACATTGAACTCTCATTTTTGTATTCTTTTGTCGTGCCATCTCTTAACCTTTTCCTTAACAACTTGGCATTCTCATATGCCTAGGCCCTCCATTCATCTAATGAGCTGATATCAAACAACCGCTTCTCACCGGCAAGTTTGAAATCAAAGTTGAGCTCTTTGATTGCCCAATAAGCTTTGTGTTCTAGCTCAAGAGGTAAATGACAGGCCTTATCGTAAACCATTTTATACGGTCACATGCCCATGGGATTCTTATAAGTAGTCTTATAAGCCCATAGTGCATCGTCAAGTTTGCTAGACCAATTCTTTCGAGATCTATTGATGGTCTTTTGTAAGATCAATTTGATCTCCCTATTACTCAACTCCACTTGACCACTAGACTGAGGATGATAAGGATATGCAACTCTATGGTTGACATCGTACTTAGCGAGCACCTTGCAGAAAACACCATGAATGAAGTGTGAACCGCCATCAGTCATCAGATATCTAGCGACTCCAAATCTTGGGAAAATGACTTCTTTAAGCATCTTAATAGAGGTGTGGTGATCAGCATTCTTAGTGGGGATAGCCTCTACCCACTTAGTGACATAATCCATAGTAACTAAGATGTGAGTGTACCCATTGGAACTCGGGAAGGGTCCCATATAATCAAAGCCCCAGACATCAAATGGTTCAATGACCAGTGAATAGTTCATAGGCATTTCCTGACGCTTACTGATGTCCCCTATTCTTTGGCATTCGTCGCAAGACACGACAAACTTACGGGCATCCTTGAAGAGCGAGGGCCAATAGAAACCTGATTGCAATACCTTATGAGCAGTTCTGTCTCCAGCATGGTGTCCTCCGTAAGCCTCAGAATGACACTTCTGCAGGATCTTCCCCTGTTCATGTTCGGGCACACAACGTCTAATAGCATCATATACTCCTTCCTTATATAGGTGAGGATCATCCCAAAAGCAGTGTCTCAAATCAAAGAAGAATTTCTTCTTTTGCTCGTAGGTGAAACTGGGTGGTATGTATTTGGCTACGATATAGTTTGCGTAATCAGCATATGATGGTGCACTATGTGAAGTGCGGATGACATTCAATTGCTCATCAAGAAAGTTGTCATCAATAGGTCGTGGGTCATCAAGGACATTCTCTAGCCTAGACAAGTTATGTGCTACGGGGTTATCAACACCCTTTCGGTCAACAACATGCAAATCAAATTCCTGTAGCAGAAGAACCCATCTGATTAGCCTAGGCTTAGCGTCCTTCTTCTCGATGAGGTACTTAATAGCAGCATGATCAGAGTGAATAGTGACTTTGGAGTCAACTATATAAGATCTGAACTTTTCACATGCAAATACAACTGCTAAAAACTCCTTCTCTGTAGTGGCATAGTTTCTTTGGGCACTGTCTAGAGTTTTACTAGCGTAGTGAATGACATTCAACTTCTTGTCAACTCTTTGTCCTAGAAAAGCATCAACAGCATAATCACTAGCATCGCACATGATTTCAAAGAGCAAGTTCCAGTCTGGTGGTTGAACAATAGGTGCGGTTATCAAGGCCTTCTTAAGTATTTCGAAAGCTTCCTCACAATCCTCATCAAAAACAAAGGGAACATCCTTCTGCAAGAGGTTGGTAAGAGGCCTAGAAATCTTAGAGAAGTCTTTAATGAACCTTCAATAGAAACCAGCATGACCTAGGACACTTCGTATACCTCTGATATATGTGGGGCAAGGCATTTTCTCAATTGCATCAACCTTAGCCTTATCAACTTCAATGCCTCTCTCACAGATTTTGTGTCCTAAGATGATGCCTTCATTAACCATGAAGTGGCACTTCTCCCAGTTCAAGACGAGGTTGGTATCCTTGCATCTCTGTAACACTCGATCAAGGTTGCTGAGGCAATCGTCAAAGGAAGAACCGTAGACGGAGAAATCATCCATGAAAACCTCAACAATCTTTTCACAAAAGTGAGAGAATATAGCCATCATACATCTTTGAAAGGTGGCTGGTGCATTGCACAAGCCAAAAGGCATGCACCTATAAGCGAAGGTACCGAAGGGGCATGTGAAGGTGGTTTTCTCTTGATCAGATTGTGCAATAGGTATTTGCGAGAAACCTGAATAACCGTCTAGAAAGCAGAAGTGTATGTGTTTAGATAGCCTTTCTAGTATCTGGTCAATAAACGGCAAAGGATAATGGTCTTTCCTAGTTGCCTTGTTCAGTTTCCGGAAGTCTATCACCATCCTATAGCTAGTAATAATCCTCTGCGGGATTAGTTCATCCTTATCATTAGGGACGACGGTGATACCTCTCTTCTTAGGTACGTAATGTACTGGACTTACCCAATCACTATGAGCAACAGGATAATTGATTCCTGCTTCCAGAAGCTTTAATATTTCTTTTCTCACGACCTCTTTCATCCTAGGATTTAATCTCCTTTGATGATCGGCAACTGGCTTAGAATCAAGATCGGTTTTAATCTTGTGTTGACATAGAGTGGGACTAATATCCTTAAGATCATCAAGAGTATATCCAATAGCCTCACGGTGCTTCCTCAAAGTTTTTAATAACTTCTTCTCTTCGTGATTCGAGTGGTCAGCACTAATAATAACAGGATATATCTCCTTCTCATCAAGATAAGCATACTTAAGAGTATCTGGTAACTGTTTTAGCTCGAACACAGGATCACCCTTTGGTGGGGGAGGATCCCCAAGTAGTTCAACAGGCAGATTATTCTTGAGAATAGGATATTTTTCTAAGACAATTTTATCTATCTCATCTCTTTCCTGCATATGCATACCATTTTCATGCTCAAGCAGATATTGCTCTAAAGGATCCGTAGGAGGTATGGTAATAGAGGCAAGAGCAATTATTTCATCCCTACCAGACGACTCTTTTTCATGGGGTTGTCTTCCAAACTTGGAGAAGTTAAATTCATGAGACACACCCTCAAAACTAACCGTGACATTATGCTTAATGCAATCAATGTGAGCATTGACAGTGTTGAGAAAGGGTCTACCAAATATGATGGGACAAAAGCTATCTTGTGCAGTACCAAGGACGAGGAGATCAGTAGGATACTTCGTCTTACCACACAGGACTTCTACGTCTCTCACAATTCCGATAAGGCAGATAGTGTCTCTATTAGCTAGCGTAATAGTGACATCAATGGGTTCTAACTCAGCAGGTGCAATCTCATCTTTGATTTCATCATATAGGGAACGTGGTATTGCACTAACACTAGCTCCCATATCACATAAAACATGGTAATAGTGATCTCCTATCTTGACAGAAACAACAGGCAGGCCAACTACAGGTCCGTATTTGTCTTTCGCGTGAGGTTTAGCAATTCTAGCGGAGTCCTCACAGAATTTGATAACATGCCCGTCTATGTCTTCGGCTAAGAGATCTTTGATAATAACAACACTAGGTTCAACCCTAATTTCCTCAGGGGGTGCAAGTGGTCTAATGTAACCCATAAGTATCACAGTTGGAGCTTTGGAATAATCTTTTATCCTAGCAGGGTAAGGTGGTTTCTCAGCGTAGGCACAAGGAACGACAGGATCACTAAAAGCAATGACTTTCTCCTCAACTAGATTGGTTTTGACTATGTTGCTTTCTACAGGAGGATGATATTTAAACCACTTCTCCTTGGGAAGATTAACATGAGCAGCAAAAGATTCACATAGAGAAGCTACTATCTCAGAGTCAAGTCCATACGTAGTGCTAAAATCTCTAGAAGTGTTTGTTTCAACAAAAGATTTAACGCAATCAAACTGGAAATTCATACCTGACTCCTTACCTTCTTCCAGCTCCCAATCTTCAGAGTTACGTTTAATTCTTTCCAATAAATTCCACTTGTGGTCAATATCCTTCTTCATAAAAGAACTGGTACAAGAAGTGTCAAGCATGGTACGATCTTCATGAGAAAGCCGAGCATAAAAGTTTTGAGTGATAATTTCTCACGAGAGCTCATGATTGGGGAATGAATATAGCATTGATTTAAGCCTCCCCCAAGCTTGAGCTATGATTTCCCTGTCACGAGGCCAAAAGTTATAAATATAATTCCGATCATGATGTACTAAATGCATAGGATAAAACTTTTGATGAAATTCCAATTTCAACCGATTGTAGTCCCATGATCCAGTATCATCACATAGCCTATACCATGTCAACGTCTTATCCTTCAAAGATAAAGGAAATACTTTATTATTTACCTCATCCTCGGGCAAACCTACAAGCTTAAATAAACCACAAACTTCATCTACATAGATCAGATGCAAGTCTGGATGTGATAATCCATCTCCTGTAAAAGGATTAGCCAACAGTTTCTCAAGCATACCCGAAGGAATTTCATATAAGATATTTTCAGTAGGTACCTCAGGTTGAGGAGCAACTCCTCGTGCTTCCGTTCGTGGTGAAGATACCCCAAACAAACTCCTCAAAGGAACAGTTTCCATAGTGACAAGTGACAATAAATTTCAGCACAATATATAAATGTTTCCTTACCAAATTCCACTTACCAAAGGCGCTTTCCTCCCCGGCAACGGCGCCAGAAAAGAGTCTTGATGACCCATAAGTATAGGGGATCAATAATAGTCCTTTCGATAAGTAAGAGTGTTGAACCCAACGAGGAGGAGATGAGCTCGATGCCTGCCGGAGTTGCACCGGCAAGTGAGCGTAGCTCTGTTGCTGCTTATGCACGCGTGTGTGCATGGGCTGCAGCCCTCTGCATCTTGGCTGTTTCCCCTTGCGCCGCAACGTAGCGTAGCCTAGGGTAGATCCCCGCGTAACATCGTGGTGAGGCCCGTTGTCGGCGTTCTCTGCTAAAGCAGAGCAAGCGCCCTACTTTATGTTTACCTAGAGAGGTTCCCCCCTTGGTGAGTAGCACTGCACCAGATCAGCACGCTTTGTCCCCGCGCGCAGACTAGCAGTTCTAGGGTTCGAGACCCAGCGCCCCCTTTTGTTTTGGTAATTTTTGCGTGCTAATTTTTGCGAGCAGGGCAGGTTCATCCTTCCTGCTGCTTTATTAGTGCAGCTAGCAATCGCTAGCGCAGTGACAACAGAACCACGTGCCTCTATAGATCGAGGGTTCAAGTCTCCCCTAGCGCACCCCTTTTCGCGTTGTTATTTCCTGTTGCTGTTAAGTAGCAGAGGAGGTATATTTGCAATGCTACCCTTAGTAGTGCAGATACACACTTGTAGCCCAATGGTAGCTATGGTGTGGTGCAGCAAAGAAGTTGTGGGTTCGAGTCCCCCCTCTGCACCTTTATTTTCTTCTTCTTTGTGTTCACTCTGTTGTAGGTGTGCCACTCACAAGTGGGCCACACGGCCCACCTGTCATGCACTAGGGGGCCCTGGTGCATATGACCAGTGGGGCCCTCCTGTCAATTAAATTGTGATTTTTCATTCTATTTCTGGTAGTGTGTTAAATTCCATTTTTGGAATAATTCCTAAAATGGAATCCGCCTAATCTCGTATATGCCAAATCTGGCATAGCAAGAAGAGCCGCTATTCTTGACATTAGTGTAGCTTGATCCTGTGTAATTTTTCTTTTGTTGTTTATGGTGTTTTTCTGCATGCAATTATAGTAGTATGATATATGGATTTGGGATAGAAAAACCCAAGGAATCCAATGGTGATACTGGATTTCAGTTTTGAGCAGATCTCTAGAAGTGTCATTTTGTGATGAGGAGGCATTTTGTAGTATGAGTAGGATAATTTGATGTGCATATTTGGATCTGTGCATACATGCATCATATTGTGTGTTGCATCATCAATTGCTGGTGTTTATTGTCTGTTTGTTTCTTTTGGGTAGCTACTGGTTCCGGGAACGAGTTCGAGGAGTCCGTGAGTTTGTGCAGGAAGATCAGGAACAATTCCACTCTGAAGAAATCACAGGCAAGATGATCGTGACCTTGACACCGTTTCTAGGTTTATTATGCTTAGTTGCTTCCTTTCCATCATTATATCTCCGTTGCCTACCACATGATATATATGCCATCAAACATTGCCATGAAACCTGAAACACCTCCCCTCCTACCAAATATTGTTTGGTTAGGTTAGACTTGCTCAACCACTAATTTATTAGCGTTGCTAGTTGCAGGTGCCAGCTGGTCCATGTGATAACATGGGCATTTGATATCATCATATTTAATTGCTATTTAATTAATGCACATATATAGTTGGTAAATAGCGGAAGGCCTAGCCTTTTGTCGTGTGATTTGTTCCGTTGTTGCCTCCTTATTTTCGGCTACCGGTGTTTTATTCCATAACTGAGTATTTCAAATGTGTATATATTGGACACCACCTAGTATTTATAGTGCAAGGTTATCCAATTACTATGTGGTATGTCAAGTTCATTTGAAGTTCAAATTCTCATCCATTGATCATCTTTAGTTGGATTTCAATTGCCTCTTGTGGAAAATACATGGATTATCACATTATGGGGGAGTGATACGCTTTGCGCATATCACAAATCCTGGGTAATATAAATATTTGACTAATGCCACATAAAATCTAGTATTGGGATTATTTTATATATTTGTGGCTTGCCATGCTCAACACGTCTCTATTTGCATAATAATTCTTTTGTTGTTTAATTCCTTAGATGTGTGTGAGTATGACATTCTACTACAGGTTTATTAATGATTTAGCTTCTGGATCATACTTAAAAGAAGGGTATATATGATGCATGTCGTCCCAATTGTTTCTCTACATGATGATCTAGCTAATTAGCATGTTAATAATATGGTATCTAAGCATTGTGCTTATTGCTAAACTGTCATGTCATGTTTGTGTGAGTATAAATGACCTTGTGCTTATTTGGAATCTATCACCGACTGATAATTCTAAATACCATTGTGTTCTCTTGCACATGGTATTCCTTGTATGGTAGAGTTTCATGGTCATCTTTATACCGGCTTTGCTTCTACTTGCATTTCATAACTACCCGAGAAATTAAATTGTCTCCTGGTAATAGCCCATGCTTTTGTTTGAGTTCCTATTACTAGTTTTATGGTATTGTGGGAGTTGTTATCTTATTACTTGTACTATAATATATCCACTGAAGTCAGATATGCATGTAAGAATATGTGCAATGCATATCTTATATGCTAATTTGTTTTGTTTGGTTCATGTGTTGAACTTGGTGTGCTATCATATGTTGATTTGTCACTTTGATTTATTTTGGACAACATGAATGATTTGTGAGGTTATTGGAAGTATTAACAGTTATGTATTCATTTGTCCAATTTATATCTCTTTGGATTTTGGTAGGCTTGTGTAGGCATATTTACTATGTGTAAATTATCATGCCTTGTTTTCTTTATTTTTGATCCAATATATATGGTAAATCCTTCATATCCTTCAAAGCTAAGATGTGCATGAAACTGAAATTCATATCTATATGCACATAATTGAGTGGTTTTTGCCCTATATATTGTAGTTATACTAACTACTTCAGGCCCAATAAGTTTGGGGACCATATTGTACTTAAGAGTGATCTAGGTACATTGGAGAAGCATTGTTGTCTTGGCTTATTCATAAATAAGGTGGTGCCACCACGAGGGAATTAGAGCCAAGAGTATATGACTCAGTCATTACTACTCCATACCAATACTTTCTGGGTAACAACTACTCCCTCCGCCCCAAAGTTCTTGTCTTGGGTTTGTCTAGAAATGGATGTATCAAAATACTAAAACCTGACTAGATACATTCATATCTAGACAAATCTGAGACAAGAATTTTAGGATGGAGGGAGTATTTACTTCATGTTGTATATAAGTAGAGTCAACCTTGTGTAGGTTGCATCATAGCATGTAATAGTACTTATTCTATTTGTGTTTTCCTGCATGTTCTTGAAAAACACTCTATTGCAATGGTTAAACAAATGAGATCAATTTGTGCCATGGTCTTTGTGCCATGTGCCTTGCTCTTGTGTTAGGATTACATGTGTATGATAATGGACTTACTTGTGCATATCATGTTCTTATCAATTGTGACTATTTTATGTATGCATGTTCCGGTGTGGATACATAGACGACTATTGTCCACTTAGAAATTTGTGCACATAAGTATGCTCCCATCTTTGCGAGATCACTTGATCCTTGCCGGTCACTTGGTTCCTTCCTTATTGATTCATTGGTGGTATCGGTAAGAGGTTGCGAAGTGAGTGTTTGTATGTTTTGCATATAATCTTATGCACTCATGCGTTAGGATGTATTTTGGACCCATACTTATCATAATGATCGATTTGGATATCTACATTATATCTCGTCCAAAATATGTTGCTTGGATCTTTGAATGTGTCCCTCACATGTCGAATGCTTATTTTTCACACCTATTGCAATCTCTAGATCCCGACCTCCTCAAATTTCCTCTCATTAAATATGTGCATTTTATTTCACTCACATCTTGTAATATGCATACTCTAAGGAGGAACTCATTGTCTTCGAGATTTGTCCCATTTTGGCATTTGTTGCCAATGGGGAAGAAGCTTAGAGGATTTAAGATAATCTAAAAGTGCCTATGGCTTATTGTTTATTGCATCAATGAATATGTATAGAGGAAACTCCACCTAGTTTATGTCAACCAATATATGCAAGCAAATTCATAGTTCGTTCACACATGCATATATTGTGGGGGAGCTTGCTCTATATTTTGTGTAGTACTTTGATGTTAGTACATCGAGTGTGATAAACTCAATTATCTTTGTGACACTTGACGCTATCAAAACCATCATAAGTATTCAATATATCCTTGGGTAAATTGCATGTGATAAACTCAAGTATCTCTGTGAAACTTGACGTTATCAAAACCATCCCAAGTATTCAATATATCCTTGGGTAAATTGCATACTTGCGTTAAAATTCATTATATAAATCCTCTTGTTGAGATTGTCATCAACTACCAAAATGGGGGAGATTGAAAGTGCATGTAGTTCCCATGTGTGGTTTTGGTAATTGATGACAATCCTAATGGACTAATGTTTGCATTGAGTTATACATTTGAAGGAATGTTCTATTTTGCAATACATGAAGAATATTGGATGAACTGAAGTATGCTTATTCCATGAATATGGAAGAAGGAGCTCGAATTGATTCTAAATGAACGTCATATACATATTGTTGTGCATGCACCAAGGATGAGCTCAATGATTGAATCGAATATGATATAATCAAGATGAATTCCATGTGATGAACAAGATGTGTTCTATGTGGAGTTCATTGAGGATCTCACACATTCTCATGCTTTTGCTTATGGTTTGAACCATGATGGATCAAGATCTTGAGAGAACAATTGAAGGGAAGAATTATACATATGTCTTGAAAATAGGATCATGATGAGCTCATATGTTGCATCATGAAGACGAGCAAGTTATATCCAATATGAGATTCATGGAGAAACTTGATATGGTCATGGTGAATTGAGATATTGGTAATCATTTCTTAAAGCAATGAAGCCTAACAAGGAATCAATAGGGCCTTCAAGACATCAAGATTAATCATGGATCAAATATAAATGTTGACCAAGATGAAGATCAAAGAGTTAACTCAAAGTTGATCATCACACAAGCGCAAATGATGTACCACATGGGATCTTGTGGTATGGTAATTAATTGTCAATTGCACTTTGTGTACTAACCCATACTATGTGATATCTGTGTCTATGAGGGTTAGGTAATTCTCATGGGCTCGCATCAAGAGAGAGATTTCAAGTGTCCATGAGAGGATGACATCAAGTGTTTATGATCATGTTTGACAAGGGCAAGTTCAAGACAATCATTCCTAAGCATTACATGAGTGAAGGTTGTGGATGTTCACATGATGGACATGTGAAGATGAATACAAAGTAAGGCTTTCCACATTGTGTATGGGAGAGCTACTTGAAGACTTCATCAATGTCTTGCCTTCAGCTTGAGCCAAGAAGAAACAATAACAACAAGCTCAAGTGAAAGGCTTAATTCAAAGGTATTAGTTCCTTTTACGTTAGTGGTGTGGAGTGATGATCACCAAATAAACTTATACACTCAAGAATGGATTATCGGTAAGTATGTAGTGTAGCTGTTTTATGATTTTTGAGTTTTAGGGGTCCCACACTATTAAGAGGGGATCACTGGATCTCGCAAGAAACTTGCTCAAAACTCTAGGCAATTCCTCTTTCTCTATCTTCCTGTTGTTGGTCTGCTCTTGTCCGGTCGTCCGGTGGTTCTCAGACGTCCGGACGTCGGTCATCCGAAAATCCGAAGCCAACCAACATATTCAAACCCTTGGACTTCTGGCTCCTCCAGTTGTCCGAGGACCAGACATCAGGATACGGTAGGAAATCTGTTGTCACTCAACACATTCAAACTGTCGGACTTCCGATCATTTCCAGACCACCGTGCCCCGGACGGCCGATGCATTTCGGACATCTGTATGCTATTCACCCTATCACCAGATGTTGTGCTGACCTGATATCTTCTGCATCTTTGGACAACCGACCAACGTTGGACATCTTACCCCTCGTGGTTGTCCGGACGACCGTGAACTACCGGACGTCTGGCAAGTGCACAACATAAGTGGCTCCAACGCCACTTTTCTACCACCACTATATATAGTCTTCTCCTACCTCGAGTGGGGGTCGCCCAAGTGAGCTGAAATATTCCACGAAAATCTTTCTCTCTCACTCCCATTTGCTTACACCAAATCTTAGATCCCAAGGGCATCTGTGAGTTCCCTTGGGTGTTGTTCAAATCAAAAGATAGATCGTCTCCCTCTCCTCCTTTCAACCAAAGTTATTTGTAATTTGAGCAAGTTTTGAACAGTTCTCGTGATCTTTTTACTCTTGGAGGTTGGATACTCCTAGGCGGTATGAGTCCTTCGGAGAGGAATCAAACCTTTGTGATTTCCCCCAGAAAGTTTGTGATGGTTTGGAGGCCACCTCAAAGGCCTACCACTTTTGGTTGAGAAACGCCTTCGTGGTGTTGTCTCAAGGACAATAGGGTGAGCCTTTGTGTTGTTGGTGTTCCTTCGTGGTAACATCCACCTATTTAATGGTGACTATCTTCCCTCCAAGGAAGTGAACATCGGGATACATCCTCGTCTCCGTGACTTTGTTTATCCCTAACCCTAACTCCTTACTTGTGGTTTACTTTGGTTACTTGAGCGTACATTCACTACATATTGTTGTCCTCATTACATTGTGTTGGCTATTTCCCTGTAAACATTAATCGTTTAGGCCTACACTCTATATCCCGCAATTCATACTTGCTACTATTGATATATCTTGTGTTTAGTGTGATTTGCTAACTTGTGTCATACACTTACATATGTTGTAATATTCCTCAAGTAAGTTTGTGTAACTTACTTGTACTTGTGAGTAATCTTGTTGTGTTCATCTTGGTCGAACAAGTTGTTGGTGCACGTAGTTGAGCCTAGTATATTTAGGATTTGTGCTTGAAAAGTATCCTCTTAGTTTATTTCCTCATTAGAATAAAGCCAAATCCGTAAAAGTTTTTAAAACGCCTATTCACCCGCCCCCTCTAGGCGACATCGTGGTCCTACCACCATCTTCGATGGCTATCGAGCCATGGGGCCTCCCGCCACCAGATATCATCACCAGCTCTGGATTCAAAGTTTCCTAGCTCGGGTTGAAATCCTCCCGTTTCCTCGCCTTCCCGACCGCCTTGTATCTCACGAGCTTGTTGTGTGAGTTGATGTTGGTGGACTTCTCTAGATGAACGAGGTCACGCTGAGATAATGCCTTGGCCTTCTTGTAGGAGGCAGTATGGGCCATGGCATAGAGTTCGTACAACTCTTGCACCTTCGTGTTTTTGTGATGCGCCTAAAAGAGAGGAACAAAATATTAGTAAAGGGCTCAAGCTAGCATGAAGAATTAATTGCATGAATCATGAAGCAAACCACATACCTAGTTCCGCCCGAACCGAAATAAGTTGGTGTTGATTTGATGGTGTGGCACACGAATCATTTGGGCACACCTCTCCTTCGCATTGTTGTGGACGGATCGCCATTGGCCTATGCACCACTCATCCATCAATGTCTCCCAACAATCCATATTATCCGCACACCATCTTAGGCGCACCTATAAATTAGTAAAGGGAAATTTGAACGCTACATCTACGAATCAAATCAAGGAAACTAAGTACAAGGCCTTAAGAATAGGTAATCTCAAAAAAGAAGAATAATTAAGTAGAAGAAGAGGAGGAAGGAAAAAAAGCAAGAGGAGGAAAAAAGAAGAATAACAAGAAGAGGAGGAGGATAATAAGAAAAGAAGAAGAAGAAGAAGAAGAAGAAGAAGACACTACTGGAATTTATAATTTTGTCGTCTGCCATGGCTGACGGCAAAGGGGGGAACCACGGACGGCAAAGGCTTTGTCGTCGGTCAGCGGACGGCAAAAAAATCCGGTGAAGAGGTTCTTTTTCGTCTGCTTTTTTAAAGCGGACGACAAAGAATCTTTGCCATGAGGGGCAGGCGGCAAATTAAATGGGACGGCTGATACACCAACGATCCCGTTAAGTGTTAACGGAAGGCCTCCTCTCTTTGCCGTCTGCCCTCCCCCCTTTGCCATGAGGGGGCTGACGGCAAAGGGGGGAACCAAGCCCCTCTCTCTCCCCTCTTTGCCGTCTGCCATCCCCCCTTTGCCATGTGGGGGCAGACGGCAAAGGGGGGAACCAAGCCCCTCTCTCTCTCCCCTCTTTGTCGTCTGCCATCCCCCCTTTGCCATGTGGGGGTAGACGGCAAAGGGGGGAACCCAGCCCCTCTCTCCCCCCTTTGCCGTCTGCCATCCCCCCTTTGCCATGTGGGGGCACACGGCAAAGGGGTGAACCAGCCCCTTTTTATTTTATTTCTTATTATATCCAGCATTTTTCACAACAATCAGGATATATATATATATATATATATATATATATATTTGACAAAAATAAATTTGTTTCCGTACTCATAACCATATTAAAATAACTTTCATGTGTACCAAACCATATATTACACCAGTTTCATCCACATGCATACAAAGTTTCATATATATCCATATACTACAATAGTTTCAATACAAGCTTCAGTGAAGCCATGGTACAAGAAATCATCTCCACACATTCCATCAATATAATCCAAGCTTCCCGTGAAGTGAATGTAATCTGCAAAATGAAAAATAAGAAAGTTAGAAGAATAATACTAGATGAAGAAGTATATAGGTTATTTCGGAGAGAAATTAGCTAAGTATAGGCCATTTAATAGCTAAGTTAGGTGGAATAGGTCATCTTGGAGCTACATAACCTTATTAAGTCATTTAGGAGAGAACTTAGCTAAGTATAGGTCATTCTATAGCTAACTTGGATAAATATGTCATTTGGTAGCCAACTATGATTATTAATCCATTTTGACCTTGTTATATCATTTTGGAGCTAAATTAGTCATTTTAATGAGCTAACCAAGGTTCTTATGATGTTTTTACCTAACTATGCTAATTATGTCATTTTGGAGGATAATTAGCTAAGTATGTCTTTGTTGGGGAAAATAACCTACGTAGAAGAAGAAAGAGAAGAAGCAAGAAGAGAAGAAGCAAGAAGAGAAGAAGAAGGAGAAGAAAAAGAAGAAGAAGAAGAAGAAGGAGGAGGAGAAGGAGAAGGAAGAGGAGAAGAATAAGAAAAGAAGAAGGACAAGAAGAAGGAGAAGGAGGAGAAGGAGGAGAAGAAGGAGAAGGAGCTTCTCTCCTCCTTCTCCTTCTCCTTCTTCTTCCTCCTTCTCCTTCTTCTTCTCTTCTTCTTCTTCTTCCTTCTTTTCATTTTTCCTCTTTCTTCTCCTCTTGTCCCCTTCTCCGGGCTAAATTAGCTAAGAATGCCTTTTTGGAGCTAATTATGTCATTTCGAGGATAATTAGCTAAGTGTAGGTCATGTTTTATTAAATAGACCATTTTGGAGCTAACTAAGCTAATTATGTCATTTAGGTGGAAGCCTATCTAACTATAGGTAATTTCGGAGCTACTTAGGTAAAATATGTCATTCCGGAGCAAACTTTGCTTATTAAGCCATTTTGGATCTAGCTAAGCTAATTATAGGCCATTTAATACCTAAGTTAGGGGGAATATGTCATTTTGGAGCTACGTAAGCCTTATTATGTCATTTAGGAGAGAACTTAGCTAACTATAGGTCATTTTTTATTAAATAGGTCATTTTGGAGCTAACTAAGCTAATTATGTCATTTAGGTGGAAGCGTAGCTAACTATAGATCGTTTCGGAGCTCACTTGGGTTAAATATGTCATTTTGGAGCTAACTATGCTTATTAAGCCATATTAGAGCTAAATTGGCTAATTATGTCATTTAGGTGGAAGCCAAGCTAAGTATATAATATTCATGAGCTAACCAAGGTTCTTATGCCATTTTGAGCTTATTATTTCATTTTTAGCTAAATTGGTCATTTTAATGAGCTAACCAAGGTTCTTATGATGTTTTCACCTAACTAAGCTAATTATGTCATTTTGTAGGATAATTAGCCAATTTAGCCTTTGTTGGATGAGTCTAAGCTACGTTGGAGAAGAGAAAGAGAAGAAGCAAGAAGAGAAGAAGAAGTAAAAGAAGAAGGATGAGGAGGAGGAGGAGGAGGAGAAGGAGAAGGAAGAGGAGAAGAAGAAGAAAAGAAGAAGGAGAAGGAGAAGGAGGAAGAAGAAGGAGAAGGAGGAGCTCCTTCTCCTTCTTCTCCTCCTTCTTATCCTTCTTCTTGTCCTTCTTCTCTTCTTCTTCTATTCTTCTTCTTCTTCTTCCTTATTTTCATTTTTCCTCTTTCTTCTCCTCTTTTCCCCTTCTTCGGGCTAAATTAGCTAAGAATGCCTTTTTGGAGCTAATTATGTCATTTCAAGGACAATTAGCTAAGTATAGGTCATGATTTGTTAAATAGACCATTTTGGAGCTAACAAAGCTAATTATGTCATTTAGGTGGAAGCCTAGCTAACTATAGGTCATTTCGGAGCTAACTTAGGAAAAATGTGTCATTCCGGAGCAAACTATGCTTATTAAGCCATTTTGGATCTAGCTAAGCAAACTATCATCACCAGCTCTGGATCAATGGGCCCCTCGCTGGGGTTAAAGTCCTCCCCTTTCCTCGCCTTCCCATTATCTCTGTACTTCATGAGCTTGTGGTGGGAGGAGATGTTGGTGAAGTTTTCTGGATGCTCGAGGTCAGACTCAGAGAATGCCTTGACCTTCTTGTACGAGGCAGTATGGGCCATCGCATACAGGTCGTACATCTGTGGCACCTCCGTCTTATTGTGATGCGCCTAAAAGAGAGAGAGAGGAAAATTGTATTTGTAAAGGGCTCAAGATAGTATTAAGAATGAATTGCATGAGGCATGAAGCAAACCACATACCCAGTTCTCGCCAAATTGGATTAAGTTGACGCTCCCTTGATGGTGTGGCACACCAACCATTTTGCCACGCCTCTCCTTGGTGTTGTTTTGGCTGGCCTCCCACGTTTCGGAGCACCAGTGATCCACCAAGGCCTCCGAACAATCCATCTTATCCACACACCATCTCGGGGGCACCTAAGTTAATAAAGAGAAATTTGAGCGCGTAAGAACCAAATCAAGGAAACTAACTACAAAGCCTTAATAATATGTAATTACCTTCATGTAATGCTCCTTCTCCATCTTAGAATCACGACACTTCGCCTTGTCCTTCCTAATACGCCGTGTGGCATAGTAGTCTCGAACAGCCTGCACCCGAGCCTTGTGCCGAAAGTTTTGAAGTAGGCGGCGACATTTGGTTTCGATAACCTTTGTCGCGTCTTCCTCGTATCCCTCCTCACACCTGTAGTAGGTCTGCAAACGAGACAACACCGATTAGTACAATAACTAGCTATGGTTGATTTATAATTGTGTGAAGGAGAAATTACCCAGAACTGTCGGATCACCATGTCGGCCCTCGTGTGGCACAAAACACCGTCGATCTCCACCTCCGGCGGGGCCGGGGCACCCAAGTAGTGCTCCTAGGTCATTCCTACCTCTCGCTCCCGACCGGGGAACGTAACAAACCCTAGGAAGTTTTTACGGCAAAGCACACCAAGGACGCTGTTGGGCTTGCGGACACCCTTGGCAACAATCCAACCCCTACGGTATGACAAATTAAAGCCAAAACATTAGATATTTGAGAAAACGTGAAGGAAAAAGGTTAAATAAGAGTAAATTAACTTACTTGTCCCCATTTGGCCTAATCGACCACCTTTGCTCGGGGGTCGCCGGCACGAGCGGGAGCCCCGAACTACCACGCTGGTAGACGGTAGCCCCCTCACCCAGCTCCACGTCACTACCAGCATGGCCACTTGGCTCAGCCCACGTATCCCACTGGGTCTCTGGGGACGTACCCTCATCCCTGCTTTGCTCCGGAGTCGCCTGGAACGAAGCCTCCGGGACACGAGTCTCATGGTTCGAAGCCTCGTCGACCTGAGGCTCGTTGACCCGAGGCTCGTGAACCGAAGACCGTGTAGCCTCCACCTCAGACGAATCCACCCTAGAAGTCTTGTGCTCAGGTGAATCATCTTGGGGTGGTGGCGGAGACCGTGTAGCCTCCACCTCAGAAGGCGTGGCAGCCACCGCCCTACCTCTCCCGCGGCCACGTGTACATTTAGTACAACATAAATACCAACATGAGTAATAAAATGTATATAAATACCAATATGCATACAACATGAGTACAACATAAATACCAACATGAATACAACGTGTACCTTTAGTACCTCTCGGCTTCGCGGGGGGTCGACCTCCTCTCAAGGGGGCCGCTCCTTGCAGAGTACAGAGCAACACTCTCTGAAAAGGCGAGGCAGGAATGGAAGTACCCATCCCATCACCCGCCGATGAAGAAGGAGCCGCGGAGTGCTTTCGACCCTTTCCCACCATCTTTCAACACCTATCATGACAAAGAGTAAATGAAATTAGTACAACATAAAAACCAACTCGAGTAACAAAATGTATATAATTTAAGTGTATCATCGTCATAAATACCAACATGACTAATAAAAATTGAATACCTAACATGAACTCAAAATTTATATATAGTATAATAGTTGAATACCTGACATGAACTAATAACAATTGTGCTCGTCTATATATGCTTCGGGGTCAATAAATGCATCATGATCATCACTATCATCAATAAATGCATCATCATCATCACTATCACGAAGAACATGTGAAAGGCCACCATTATGTAATCGGTCAAGAAGTGACAGGTCATCCGCAGCAGTAACCTCTTCTTCTTCCAGCTCTTCCTGTTCGGGATCAGGGGTTAAGACGGATTCACTGTCGCTGTCTACTTCAATGTTCTCGGGTGAAGTAGAGCGGTTCTTGAAATGTTTCTTGGACATACGTGTTTCTTGGAAGAATTCTCCTTCATATGTGTCTGGGTTAATGTGAGTTTCGTAATCCTCTTCTTTGAGGGTAGGTGGTCTAAAATGTGGTGGCACTTCATAAACGACATCCCAACCTTTGAGATTTGGATCAATTTGGCAGGCCACGGTAGATAGAAAACTTGTGTCGCCTGTTGAGCCGTAATATAGACATCGGGAACATCTAAGTGGGTGTTTTGGTTGATTTCGACTAGTCCTATATGTTCATGAGTCCTTCTAGTCTCCCTCGGCTCAAACCAATAACATTTTAAGACTACGACGGTCGGTGGGTTTTCACCATAGAATAGAAGTTCATAAATTTCTTCAACTCTTCCATAATACTCGGTGCCTCCTTCGCCGATAGCAGAGACAGAACAATTTGTAGTCTTTAGGTCGGGCATAGATAGCTCTTTGCCAAAGGTACGAAAGTGATACTCGTTGATGTTGTATTTGTCAAATGACCGGACCTTATAGTCAAAACCATTAGCGACTTGTCTCAACTCGGCGTCCATAGACTCTGCATCAGCCTACAAGTTTAATACGAAAGAATGGATGCATTAGCCAGAAATTAGACCAAGAAATCAAATGGGCCCTTAATGGTAATTAATTACCCTTTGTTTGAACCAAGAGATGAAACCGGGATAGTCGCCTCCATGCTTTGTGAGTAGCTCATACTCTTCGACGGAATCCTTTTCGATGACCGCTCCATCCGAGAATTCGGCGACGTATCGACTATATCAAATATCCGGGAATAAGAGTAGTTCAAAGCAATTAGAAGTTGCGGAACAATAATTTACCGAGAACTTACTCGATGTACGGTCGCACTTCTGTTAGGTTGGTGAAGATATACAATGAAATGGTCCGCCATTCTTCGACATCCAACGATTTCCCTTTCGAAGCACCGGATGGTGCGAGCTTACCTTTGAATAGGCTGAGGTTGGATCGAATTTTTTTTGATCGCCATCATTGTACCGAGGCTTCGGGTTATGCAAATGATGATATTTGGCTTCGTAGTGTGCTGTCACGAAGTTTGCCGCCTCCTCAGTAATGAATGACTCGGCCATCGATGCTTCAATTCTACGTTTGTTTTTACACTCAACTCGAAGCGTCTTCTGCGTCTTCTCACTTGAGTAGCACCATCGATTTTGAACGGGCCCCCCCATTCTTGTCTCGGTCGGGAGATGCAAAATCAAATGTTGCATTGGATTAAAGAAGCCCGGTGGAAAGATCTTTTCTAATTTGCAGATCAACTCCGGCGCCAGCTCTTCCATTTCATCTAGCACGCCAAGCGATAGTTCTTTCGCACAAAGAGAACGGAAGAAATAGCTCAGCTCTGCCAGTACTAGCCATTCATCCTCAGGGATAAAGCCACGCAACATCACCGGCATTACCCGCTCAATCCATATGTGCCAATCATGACTCTTGAGACCAAATATTTTCAATTTCTCAAGACTCGCTCCCCTCTTTAGATTCACAGCATACCCATCGGGGAACATCAACCGCATTTTCACCCACAATAGCATTTCCCTCATAGCTGGCCTTTCAAGATTGAACCATGCCTTTGGCTTCGCTATGCTTTGCTTTCCTTTCCATTGTCGCAAGTTTTGCAACGTTCTATCACATAGAGCCTCCAGGTCGATTCTAGCCTTAGGATTATCTTTTGACTTCCCCTCTATGTCGAACAATGTACCAAAAATGGCCTCCGCAATATTCTTTTCAGTGTGCATCACGTCGATGTTGTGTGGGCAAAGGAGGTCTTTGAAGTAAGGAAGATCCCATAAGCATGACTTGTGAGTCCAGGCGTGTTCCGTATTATACCCTTTGAAGTATCCTGGACGCAAAGGATCAGGCTCGAGAGTGTTTAATTGATCAAGGGTCTGTTGGCCTGTCAACGCAGCTGGTGCAGTATTTTTGACAACTCTACCTTTGATGAAATTCTTCTTGTCTTTTCTGAACTTATGGTCAGGATCCAGGAATTGTCTATGCATGTCGAAGCAAGAATACTTGCGACCAGCGTGCAACCAAAGAAACTGAAGAGATGCCTTGCATGTGGTGCACGGGAACTTTCCATGCACACACCAGCCAACGAATAGCGCAAACGCCGGATAATCATGCGTCGAGTACATGTACCACACATGCATTTTGAAATTTGTTTTGGTAGCCGCGTCATAAGTCTTGATCCCATTATCCCAGGCTTCTTGCAACTCATCCTTAAGCGGCTGCATGTACGCATTCATATTCTTCCCCGGATAGTTGGGCCCTGGAATTATCAACGTCGGGAAAATGTTGTTTATTTTCATAATCTCTCCGGGTGGCAAATTTAGTGGAATGACAAATACAGGCCAACAACTGTATTGTGCTGCCGTCATACCATACACATTGAACCCATCCGTGCTGATGGCAACTCTAGGTTGCCTTGGATCTTCCGATTTATCCTTATGTAATGCATCGAAGTGCCTCCACGCAAAACCATCTGAAGTGTGTACCAGCATCTTGTTCCCATCCGCATCTAGTTCGGTTCTTTTGCCCAATTTGTGCCATGTCATTTGTCTGGCCGTCTCTTCGACCATGAAAAGACGTTGAAGTCTTGGTACGATTGGCAGATACCGAAGAACACTAATGGGGATTATGGTCTAATTCTTCTCACCCATACCGTTGTCTACCACAATATACCTGGCAGAATTGCAAATGGGGAATTAGTTCAAGGCCGCATACTCAAGCCTAAATAAGGCACATCCATTCTCACATGCATGTATCTTCTCATAGGGCATCTTAAGTACACATAGGATTTTCTCTGACTGGTACAGGTTTGCAGGAAGTACATGGCCTTTGGGTAGAAAGCATCCAAATATCGTCATCATCGCGTCGTAGCATTCTCTGCCTAGGTTGAATTGAGCCTTCAGAGCCATTACTTGCGCGATGGCATCCAGCAGACAAAGCTCAGTCTGCTCGTGGAGAGGATGTTTTGAAGACTCCAACATTTCATAGAAGGCCTTTGCAGATTCCTCCATCTCATCGTCCGAATCCCGAGCAACATCGAAGTCTTGCACCATGTCTTCAATCCTGGTACCATGATCATCAGTGCGACGACGAATCACCTCAGCTCTGGCACGTTGGTCATACTCACCATGAAAAGTCCACACCGTATAATTAGGCGTAACACCTCACTTCTGCAGGTGTTTACCCATTTCAAACTCTGTCTGCTTTTTCCAGTTGTCGCAGTTGGGACAGGGGCACCATGTTTTTTGCTGGCCATTTGCAAATGCGGCTCTCACAAACCCCTTGGTTTTTGTTAACCATTCATGGGTCATGTCTTTCTGACTAGGGTGACCAGTGTACATCCAATCACGATCACTCATGTTGCCTAGCTACCTATGGGCGCACAAGAAATAAATATATAATTCATCATCTATATTCATACGCTAATCAAGTTTGTCAGTTTTATTACAACCATGCAACCTACACGCTAATAGGTAAAGATAGGTCCTAATCCCACATGAGTATGTGTAGATTGGGTTCGTTTTCCCATGCTCTGCTCCAGATGTGATACAGAATTTCGGCAGCACCTCCCCGCTGTTCTCCTGATACACGTCTCGGCAATAAGCAGAGAGGATGTGTACCCGGAGAACAACAGGGAGGCACTGACAGAATTCTGCATCAGATCCAGAGCACAACATACGGGAAAATGAACCCAATCTACACATACTCGGGCTGTCCATGGATAATGTTGGAAAATTCAAAAGGATGGCGGTTATAAATATGCAAAGAAATGCATATTTATAGATGTCGCCCTTTCGAACGGGAGACGCATACTGGTCACGCATACTCATGATTGAAGAAACCTATAGCTAGCAAGTTTCATCGGCACGAAGACCGGGACAGAGCAAATTAAGGGGGTAGGAGGAGAAGTCATTTGTGCTCACCAACAAACGCAAGGGCGGAGCTCGTCCAATGCACGTGGAGGTCGTCGAACAACTGCACATTGAAATTCATACGATCAACACAAATATGATGTTTTTATAATTAACATAACTATGTGACCTAACTCATAACTATGTGGGTTAGTGTCGTCGGGGGTCGAGGGTCACTGGCGTCGGGAGTTGGGGTATTTTCGGTCAACAAGAGGCCGAAGAGGTGTCGGGGCTCGGGAGTTGGGGGTCAGTGGCGTTGGGGGTCGGGGTAGGGGGTCGGGGTCGAGGGTGAGTGGCGTCGAGGGTCGGGGGTCGAGGTCAAGGGTCAGTGGCGTCGGTGGTCGGGGGGTCAGGGGTTCGCGTACTACGGCATCTCCTCCAACCTCATCAGCTACCTGACCGACCCGCTCGAGGAGAGCACGCCCGCCGCCGCCGCCGTCAACGCCTGGTCCGGTGCCGTGTCCATGTTGCCGCTGCTCGGCGCTGCCGTCGCCAACTCGTGGCACGGCCGCTACCGCACCATCGTCGCCTCCTCCATGCTATACATCACGGTAAGCCAACTCCGCACAATGCCCCCTGATTCGTTTCCTTCGTCGACGCCAAGCACAACTTTCTTTCTTCTGCTCAATCAACTTTTTTGTGGATCTTTTCGGTAGTGTTTGGTTGAACGATAATGAGTTTACTGGTCCAAGAAATCTCGCACGAGTGGCGCATGGCACCGTATAGTAGTAGTAGTAGTAGTATTTTTGTTGAGAATATTATGGTTGACAGGGATGTTTCAAAATTTCATTTTTTTGTCTGGTGGAAGCACACACACCACAACATAGTGCTTCCCACGTCGCTGTGCTCATGAATCAGCTGGACCGGGTCGATCTTTTTTTGGGAGGGTCCCAGGTCGATCTTCGAAGATAGAATAATGTGCTCAACCCTAAACCTTTTTCTATTCTAATGACACAACTTTTTTAATGATCAAGAACAGTGGGTGAAGGGATTACTCAGGTAGTTAAGCTACATAAACAATTGGAGGGAAAATGGGCGACAGAAGTAAAACAAGGGCAAAAATATATCATCCCCTACAACTTTCCTACATTTCCTGATGGGTAACACTACAAAGATGGAACCATCTCTATTAAGCTAATGTAAAATGCTAGAGGACTGCCTCGTGGACACCCTTATTCATTGTCTCCGACAAAAGTCTATGTACGTGCAGATCTTAATAACAAATGACTAATACTATAATTATTCTTTTTGAACAGAAAGTAGTTTACTTAATCTAGCATCACATCTCAATGATAGTTCATCAAAGCATAAGGGTTTCTCCAAATATATATAATTGCACACACTGCAGGCTAGCAAAGTGTGCTCTAAATCGTTAAGCAAAAGATCAAGAGAGTACATTCTTCTAAACTGCATGACCACGTATCCTAAACAAAGCAAAAGATCATACAAAAAAAGCAGGGAGGGGTGGATCCGACCTGGGGGAGGGGGCGCCGAGCGGCGTAGGGAGGGGTGGCCACGGGGGAGGGAAGGGTGCGAGGGAGGGGCAGCGTAGGGAGGTGGGGTAGAGCAGGGTGGTGGCGGCGCAGGGAGGAGGTGTAGACCAGGGAGGTGGGGCGGAGCAGGGAGGGGCAGAGCAGGGAGGTGGCGGCGCAGGGAGGAGGGCGGTGCAGGGTGGTGGCGGCGCAGGGAGGAGGGGCGGAGTAGGGAGGGGCAATGCAGGGAGTGGCCGGTGGTGCAGGGTGGTGGCGGCGCAGGGAGGAGGGGCGGAGTAGGGAGGGGCGATGCAGGGAGTGGCCGGTGGTGCAGGGTGGTGGCGGCGCCGGGTGAGGGAGGCGCCAGGGGAGGGGGCGGGCGTGCGGGAGGAGGGCCACGAGGTGGGGGAGGCATCGGGTGGGGGCAATCGTTAGTTGGTGGGCCGTCGTCTTCTTTATCGTCCGCCGTGCTCCCAGGCAGACGACAAAGGAGTCCCACGCAGACGGGAAAGGGGCGGGGTGGGTGGGGGTGGGGTTTTGGCCGTTTGGGGGGGGGGGGGGGTCTTCGCCGTCTGCCCACCCTTTGCCGTCCGCATAGGCCTCATTTGCCGTCTGCCAGAGGACGGTAAAGAGGTGGCCGACCGCAAATTAAACCTTTGCCATCAGCCACCTCTTTGTCGTCAGCACTATGACAGCTGACGGCAAAGAGTACCTTTGCCATGCGTCAGCAGATGGCAAAGGCAAGGCAGACGGCAAAATTCTGAATTCCAGTAATGAGAAGAAGAAGAAGAAGAAGAAGAAGAAGAAGAAAAATATAAGAGGGGGAGGATAACAACAAGAGGAGGAGGAGGAGTAGAAGAAAAAAATAAGAAGAAGAAGAAAGAAAGAAAAGAGGAGGGGAGGAGAAGAAGGAGAGGAAAAGGGAAAAGAAGAATAATAAGAAGAGGAGGAGGAGTAGAAAAGAAGAAGAAGATAAAGAAGAAGAAGAAGAAGAAGAAGAAGAAGAAGAAGAAGAAGAAGAGAAGGAAGAAAAGTAAGAAGAGGAAAAAAGTAGAATGGGAAGAAGAAGAAAACGACACCCTAACACCCCGACACGAAGCCGCGACACCCCGACACGACACCCCAACACCCCGACATGACACCCCGGTGACGCCCCTCCGGTGAGCCCCTTGCACGACACCCCCGGCACAACACCCCGACATGACACCCTGACACGACACCCTCGGCGATGCCCGTCCGGTGGGCCCCCTGTACGACACCCGATACGACACCCCGGCACGATACCCCGGTGACACCCTGGCACGGCACCGAGGCACGACACCAGGCACTTGCACCTGCGTGTGGAGACGGGAAGATTTCACTCACAGATCGCCATTACAATCCCCCCACGCAGTTGTTAATACGCCGCCCCCCGACGCCACTCACCCCGACCCCCAACAGTTCTTCGACCTCCTATTTACAGAAAAGGTGCTCTTCGGCCTTCAAGAGGCCGTCGGGGTCATAGTTTTGTAAATTATGAGTTAGGTCATATATTTTCTGATTTTGTTATAAAAACAAAATATTTGTGTTGATCGAGTGGATTTACATGTGCAGTTGTTTCATCGTTGTGAGGGTCTGGTGTTCGAAGACCTCCCTGTGCATTCAACGAGCTCCGCCCCTGTGTTCGTGGGTGAGAACAAATGACACCTCCTCCTCCCCCCTTCATTTGCTCTGTTCTTGTCTTCGTACCGACGAAACTTGCTAGATATAGGTACATTAAATCATCAAAACGCGTCAGTATGTGTCTCCCATTCCAAAGAGTTACAGTTATAAATATGTGTATTTGCGTATATTTATAACTGTGATTCTTTCGAACTGTCCAAAATTATCCATGGACAGTCCGAGTATACGTAGATTGGGCTTGTTTCTCCATATGCTCTGTTCCGGATATGATGCATAATTTTGTCAGTGCCTCCCTATTGTGCTCTGGGTACACATCCTCTCTATTTATTGCCAAGGCGTGTATTAGGAGAACAGCGGGGAGGTGCTACCGAAATTTTGCGCCAGATCCGGAGTAGAGCATGGGAAAACAAACCCAATCTACACATACTCGGGTGGGGTTAGGACCTATCTTTACCTATTAGCGTGTAGGTTGCATGGACGTCATAAAACTGACAAACTCAATTAACTCATGAATATACATGCTGAATTATATATATATATATATATATATATATATTTCTTGTGTGTTTAGTAGTTAGGCAAGATGAGTGATCGTGCGTGGATGTACACCGGTCACACTAGTCAGAAAGAGATGACCAAATAATGGTTAACAAAAACCAAGGAGTTTGTGAAAGACGCATTTGAAAATGTCCAGAGAAAAACCTTGTGCCCCTGTCCTGGGTGCGACAAATTTAAAAAGAGGACACATGATGAAATTGGTAAACACCTGCAGAAGAGGGGTTTTACGTCTGATTATATGGTATGGACATTTCATGATGAGCCTGCCCAACGTACCGGAGCTGAGGTGGTTCTTCGTCGCGCCGACGAGCATGGTACCGGGATTGAAGACATGGTGCAAGACTTTGATGATGCTCGGGATTCGTACAATGAGATGGATGAATCTGCAAAGGCCTTCTATGAAATGTTGGAGTCTTCAAATCGTCTTCTCCACGAGCACACTTAGCTTTGTCACCTGGATGCCATCACACAAATAATGGCTCTAGAGGCTCAGTTCAACTTGGGCAGAGAATGCTACGATGCGATGATGACACTATTTGGACGCTTTCTACCCAAAGGCCATGCCATGCATGCAAACTTGTACCAGTTCGACAAAATACTCCATGTACTTAAGATGCCCTATGAGAAGATAGATGCATATGAGAATGGATGTGCCTTATTTAGGCTTGAATATGCAGACTTGAACTATTGTCCCATTTGCAAGTCTTCCAGGTATGTTGTGGTAGACAGCGGTATGGGTGAGAAGAGGCGGACCAAAATCCCAGTTAATGTTCTTAGATATATGCCAATCATACCAAGACTTCAATGTCTTTTCATGGTTGAAGAGACGGCCAGACACATGACATGGCACAAATTGGGCAAAAGAACCGAACAAGATGCAGATGGGAATAAGATGTTGGTACACACGTCGGATGTGGAAGCGTGGAAGCACTTCGATGCATTACATACGGATAAACCGGCACATCCAAGGCATCCTCGAGTTTGTGTTGGAACGGATGGGTTCAATACCTTTGGTATGAAGGCAACCCAATATAGTAGTTGGCATGTATTTGTCATTCCACTCAATCTCCCTGGACAGATTATGCAAAGAAAGAACATATTCTGACGTTTATAATTCCACAACCCAACTATCCGGGGAAGAATATGAATGTTTACATCCATCCGCTTAAGGATGAATTGCAAGAAGCTTAGGATAATGGGTTCAATACATACGACGCCGCTAGAAAAGAAAACTTCAAATGCATGCCTGGTACATGTACCCGATGCATGACTTGTGGACTTATGCGCTATTTGTTGGCTGGTGTGTGCATGGAAGGTTCCTGTGTCCGACATGCAAGGCAACTCTTCATCTTCATTGGCTGCAGGTGGGTCATAAGTATTCTTGCTTTGACCTGCATAGACAGTTCCTCGATCCTCACCATCCGTTCACAAAACACAAGAAGAACTTTATCAAAGGTAAAGTTGTCAAAAACTCGGCACCACCTGCGTTGACAGGCCAACAGATCCTCGATTAGTTAAACACTCTCGAGCTTGATCCAGAGCGTCTAGGATATTTCAAGGTGTATAATTTGGAACACGCATAGACTCATGAGACATGCTTGCGGGATCTGCCTAACTTCAAAGACCTCCTTCTTCCACACAACATCGACATGATGCACACTGAAAAGAATATCAGAGAGGTCATTTTGGTACATTGTCCGGAATATAGGGGAAGTCAAAGGACAAACCTAAGGCTAGAGTCGATCAGCAGACTCTATGTGATAGACCGTTACAAAATATGCGACGATCGAAAGGAAAGTAGAACTGGTCGAAGCCGAAGGCCTGGTTCAATCTAAAAAGGGGAGCTATGCGGGAAATTATCGTGTGAGTCAAAATGCAGTTGATGGTTGCCGATGGGTATGGAGCGAATCTAAAGAGGGGAGCGAGTCTTGAAAAATTGAAAATATTTAGCCTCAAGAGTCTTGATTGTCACATATGGCTTGAGCGGGTCATGTCGATGATGTTGCGTGGCTTTACTCCTGTGGATGAATGGCTAGTACTTGCAGAGCTGACCTATTTCTTTCATGCTCTTTGTGCAAAAGAACTATCGCCTGGTGTGGTAGATGACATGAAGGAGTTGGCACCAGAGTTGCTTTGCAAGTTAGAGAAGATCTTTCCATCGGGCTTCTTTAATACAATGCAACATTTGATTTTACTTCTCCAGACCGAGGCAAGATTAGGTGGGCCCGTGAAAAATCGTTGGTGCTTTGCAACTGAAAGGATGCAGAAGACACTACAAGCAAAATGTAAAAATAAACATAGAATTAAAGCATCGATGGCCGAGGCATTCGTTACTAAGGAGGTAGCAAACCTCATGACAACACACTACGAAGCCAAATATCGTCATTTGCATAGTGTGAATCCTCGGTACAATGATGGCCACCCTAAAAATGGTGGATCCAACCTCAGACTATTCAAAGGGAAGCTGGCACCAGTCGGTGCTTCAAAACCAATAATTTTGGACGTCGAAGAATGGGAGACCATTTTGTTGTATATCTTCAACAACCTAATAGAAGTGCGGCCATACATCGAGTAAGTTCTCGGTACATTTTTCCGCAACTTCTAATTCCTTTTAATTTATCTTATGCCTAGATATTTTATACTATCGATATGTCGCCAAATTCTCGGATGGAGCGGTGATCCAAAAGGATTTTGTTGAAGAGTACAAGCTTCTGGCAAAGCATGAAGGTGGCTATCCCGGTTTCATCTCTTGGTTCAGACAAACGGTAATTATCAATAATGGGTCATTTCATTTCTTGGTCTAATCTATGGCTAATGCAACAATCCTTTCGTATTAAACTTTTAGGCTAATTCAGAGTCTATGGACGCCGAATTGAGATGAGACACTAATGGTTTTGACTATAAGGTCCGTTCATTTGAGAAAGACGACATCAACGGGTATCACTTTCGTACCTTTGGCAAAGAGATATCTATGCCCGACCAGAAATCTACAAATTGTGGTGTCTCTGCTATTGGCGAAGGAGGTACCGAGTATTATGGAAGAGTTGAAGCAATTTATGAAATTCAATTCTATGGTGAAAACCCACCGAACGTCGTAGTCTTCAAATGTTATTGGTTCCAGCCGAAGGAGACTAGAAGCACTCGTGAACATATAGGGCTAGACGAAATCAAGCAAAGCACCCATTTAGATGTTCCTGATGTTTATATTACGGATCAACACGCGACCCAAGTTTTTTATCTACCATGGGCGTGCCAAACTGATGAGAACCTCAATGGTTGGGATGTTGTTTATGAAGTGTCGCCACATGATAAACCACCTCCCCCAATGAAGAGGACTATGAACCTCACATTAACCCAAACACATATGACGGAGAATTCTTTCAAGAAACATGTCTTTCCAAGAAACTTTTCAAGAACCGCTCTACTCCATCCCAGAACATGGAAGTAGACAACGATAGCAAATACAACTTCACCCCTCAGCCAGAACCAGCATAACCAGAACTAGAAGAGGTTACTGTTGCGGATGACATGTCAATGCTTGACCGATTACACAAAGGCCTTCTACATGTTGATGTTGCTGAACCCGATGAGCACGTCATTCATGTCGACACGCATGATAGTGATGATGACGATGCATTTATAGATACCGGAGCATATATAGACAATCCACACTATTATTAATTTGTATGCATCCCAACTTAAATTATATATGTACATATTATTTTTCGTGTAAGGTATTCAATTTTTTATGTTGTACTAATTTATTTTACTTCATATGGTGTTCATTGATTTGGAGAAGGCCTATGATAAGATACCTCGAAATGTCATGCGGTGGGCCTTGGAGAAACACAAAGTCCCAATAAAGTACATTACCCTCATCAAGGATATGTATGATAATGTTGTGACAAGTGTTCGAACAAGTGATGGCGACACCGATGACTTTCCGATTAGAATAGGGCTACACCAAGGGTCAGCTTTGAGCCCTTATCTTTTTGATTTGGTGATGGATGAGGTCACAAGGGATATACAAGGAGATATCCCATGGTGTATGCTCTTTGCGGATGATGTGGTGCTAGTTGATGATAGCCGAATGGGGGTTGATAGAAAGTTAGAGTTATGGAGGCGGAATCTAGAATTGAAAGGTTTTAGGCTTAGTAGAACTAAAATTGAATACATGAGGTGCAGTTTTAGTGCTACTAGGCATGAGGATGGAGAGGTTAGCCTTGGTGGGCAGGTGGCACCGGAGAGAGACACGTTTCGATATTTGGGGTCCATGTTGGAGAAGGATGGAGATATCGATGAAGACGTGGGCCACCGAATCAAGGCTCGGTGGATGAAGTGGCGCCAAACTTCTGGCGTACTCTGTGACAAGAGAGTGCCACAAAAGCTAAAAGGCAGGTTTTATAGGACAGCTATCCGACCTGCGATGTTGTATGGCGCGGAGTGTTGGCCAACCAAGAGACGACATATCCAACAGTTAGGTGTAGCAGAGATGCGCATGTTGAGATGGATATGTGGACACACAAGGAAGGATCGGGTACGGAATGACGATATACAGGAGAGACTAGGGGTAGCACCGATTGAAGAGAAGCTAGTCCAGCATCATCTCAGATGGTTTGGACATATTCAACGGAGGCCACCAGAAGCGCCGGTGCATAGCGTACGGATAAAGTGTGCTGAGAATGTTAAGAGGGGTCGTGGTAGACCAAACTTGACATGGGAGGAGTCCGTTAAGAGAGACCTGAAGGTTTGGAATATCGACAAAGACTTAGCCATGGACAGGGGTGCGTGGAAGTTAGCTATCCACGTTCCAGAGCCATGACTTGGCTTCAAGATCTTATGGGTTTCAACTCTAGCCTACCACAACTTGTTTGGGACTAAAAGGCTTGGTTGTTGTTGTGTTGTTGTTGTTGTAGTACTAATTTATTCTACTCTTTCTGATGGCAGGAGTTGAAAGATGGTGGGCACGGGTCCAGATCACTCCGCGAGTACTTCTTCATCGGTGTCCCGCGGGAGCGGTACTTCCATTCCACCCCCAATCTCTTCGTAGAGTGTTGGAATACAGTCTAGGGACACCCGCATGCGCTTCTTTGTCAACGTCATTACGCACCGGGAGAGGACGACGTGGTTGTGGGATAGGTAGGCGGACTGCTACGCCGTCCTCGCCGTCACCCCCAGCTCATCCACCCGAGCACAGGACTACTAGGGCGGATCCATTTGAGGTGGAGGCTATGGGGACTCCGGACCATGAGCCTCGGTTCGACGGGCCTTCGGCCCATGAGACTCTAATTCTGGAGGCTTCAGTGCACGAGACTCCTGTACGAGGGGCTACGTCCGAGGAGACTCCGACCTAGAGGCTTTGGCCAACGAGACTCGGCATCCACGGGCTAAGTCTGAGGAGACGTCCGGATGGGGTACCTGGCCGGATCAGACCGAGGGGTCGGGTGGCCATGCTCATGGTGGCGGGGATGAGTGTACTGACAGTGAAGGTGAGGTGGTTGAGGGGGTCACCGTGTACCAGTGTGGTGGTACACGTCTCCCGGGCGTGCCGGCGACCCATGAGTAGAGGTCGTTGATTAGGCCTGCTAGGGATAAGTAAGTGCATTTACTCTTTTTGTACCTTTTGCCTTCAGTTTAGTTCAAATACCTAATGCGTTGACCTTGTCATACTACAGGGGTTGGCATCATCCCCGCAAGCCGAACACCGTCCTTGGTTTGCTTTGCTGGCAAAATTTCCCGGGGTTTGTCATGTTGCCCGATGAGGGTTAGGTTCCTCAACTAGCATTTAGCTCGGAGCACCATAAGGCTGCCGAGGTGTAACAACCCGAAACCGAAGCTCTAGAAGATTCCCCTTTTATTTTGTTGTCAACGTGTGATAAGTTTCTTCACTGCATTCATCACCACATCATTCACATCATCCGCATTGCATTGGCACTCCGTTCCATCATTTTTCAAAACTTGCATCCGTTGTTAGTTGCCAGTTCTCTCTGTTTTGTCGAGGAACATTTCGAGACCAACCACACACGCACGCGCTCGCGACATCATTAAAATATTGTTTTTAAAAGTGTGTATAAAACTTTGATAGATTGCGTTGAAACATGGCGTGCGGTCTTATTTTAATGTAGGTAGACCGCCTGCCAAATTTCGCCGCAATCGTAGTCCATTTTATACCTGAACTGTTTAACCTATAGCGACACTATAGCCAGTCAAATTATCAGATGTTTGAGTATTTGAAAGTTGTTGTCGGGCTATCCGTTTTCCCTCTCATCTCCGTCTGGCCTCTCTGCACAGTGCACCATTCCACTCGCAACCAAGTCTGAAACCCCCTCGGAACCCGAGACATATGGTCGTGACCGTTGGGTCTGGATCACCCCCGTAATACCCTAAACCGTCATCGGTTTTTGAATTAGATATGTGCATCCGCGCCTACCCCGACCCCGTCCCCGCCAGATCGCGCTGTCGTGGCCGGATTTTCCACAGCCACGTCCTGTTCCTGCTCGGGATCGAGCGGGAGGACGTCGGCCGCTCACCTAGGCCAGCACCGCCCCACAGCTCAGTAGCGGTTGCGCCAAGTGGGCCGACATGCTGCGAGCCCGAGGCCTAGCTATCTGGCCGACCTGCCTCCTGTGTGCTGGCCATGAGGCCCAATGTGAGAAGCCCAGCTACTTGCGCTATGAGCCGCCCAAGGCGCAATATAGTACCAATGCTCATGCACTGTTTAGGCCCATGTATAGTTTCGGCTCGTTAGAGTTTTTCGGAAAAAACCCATCATCTTAAAATTCTCATAACTATTTAACTGTGCATCGCATGAACGTATTTTAGATATGTAAAATGATTAGAATTTCGTGTAGATTAAGAATTTTCCTCTTTCATGCATGTTTAAAAAATGTTTAACCTCTTGTTTGCATTGTTTTACGTGATGCCATATAAAATGATTTTACACGTAGCAAATTAATTGTGTGCTCGAACTAAAAACTTCATACATGTAAAATGCTTATAATTCTATGTAGTTTCACAATATCTCACTTTCTTCCATGCTAAAAATGTTTAATTTGCTGTTTGCATTAAAATTGCCTAACGCCATATGTCATAACTAAATAACCACAACTCCGATTAAAATGTTCCACATATGTAACTTGACCAGAAAAATGTGTAGATTAACATGGTAGTAATTATTTTCCTCTTTAACAACTCTAAAATTATGTTTTAGGCAGATCTGTAGAAAATCCAAAATTACATATTGGGACTTTCCGGAATTTTTATTTGTTGTTCCGGCCTCACTTAAACTTGTGTAGAATATCATGGAGCTTCATATTATCTTGTTGCATCCATCAGCAATATATTGTGTCTCTCATTGACATGCATTTTGCATCCATGTCATATTATCTTGTGATGATAATATCTTTTAGACCGTAGCTCCGTTTCAAATGAATTATATATGTAAATCAACTAGAATGACGTGTAGAATCACATGCTCCACTTTATTTTGCTGTTTAATAAATATAAAACATGTTTAGTTCAGATCTGGACCAATTTCGAAATTAACATATGGGGTCATTTCGGAGATGTTATATGTTGTTTCCGACCTAATTTAAAATGCCTAGATAGTGTAGTTTACGTATGCTTCACCTCTTGCCATGTTTATAAACATTTAACATTGTCGTGTACCTAAACGAGAGTGACCTAAGCAATTCAATTATGGAGTTTCATCAATATGCACTTGTTGCATATTGAGCTTCTTTTAATGTATAGTATTAATTGTTGTGATTTGCCATGCCTTGCATAACTAAACCGAACATGCATCAGATGTGTTTGTGCATCTTGTCATGCATATATTGTGGTGAATATCATGTGTTAATTCTTGTTTCCCGATTGCTTCTTCTCGATAGAGTTCCGCAAGCGTGTCGGAGTGTTACGATCGGTTTGACTACCTTGTTCGTCCGCTTCATAGATTCGTTCTTCTTCCAAGCGGGATCATAGGCAAGTTGGACATTTCCCTAGATACCATTACTATCATTGCCATGCTAGTTGTCGTGTTTCTTTCGCTATGTCTCGCTGCCTACCACTTAAATGTCAGCCTCCCAACATTGCCATGAAAAGCCTCTAACCTTTGCACAACCCAGCAAACCTCTTTTTGGCTATGTTATAGCTTGCTAAGCCTTCTTACGGCATTGCTAGTTGCAGGTGTAGTTGCTTTCCATGTGACAACATGGATTCTTTGTTATATCACCATGATATTGCTAATTAATTTAATGCACCTATATACTTGGTAAAAGGCAGAAGGCTTGGCCTTTTGGCAGGGGGTTTTGTTCTACTTTTGTCGCCTTAGTTTTGGCTACATATCTTGTTTTCCATAACTGAGCACTCCTAACATGCTTGGGGTTGTTATGGGGAACCCCTTGACTTTCGTTTTGGGATAAAACCCTTCTGGCAAGGCCCAACATTGGTACTATATATTCCCAACGTAATAATACTGAACAACATAGGGAGTCATGAAGCCGAGGAGTAATTCAACATAATACAGGGAGGACCAGTGCTGATGGTGCTGGTCCTAAACAGAGTCGTGTGCGGGGCCAACTCGGGGCAACTCGGGTGATGTCTATCAGGCCACTGTACGGTGTGCTTATCCGTCGTGTCCTGAAAACGAGATACGTGGCTCCTATCGGGATCATCGACAAATCCGGCATCCTTGCTAGATTTGTTTTACCTTTCTCGAACGTCCTGTGTGAGGTATTCCAAGGATAATTTGGGCCATCTCGAGGTTGAGGTTTTCAACTAGGAATCCGAGGAGATCACAGGTTTTCCGTGGTCGAGGTTTCCGACGCAGCGTGTAGTAGTTTGTGGTCGACTAGTTGGAGCACCCCTACATGGTTAAATCTTTCGAAAAGTCATGCCCGTAGTTATGTGGCAACTTGGAAACTTTGTTTAACATCCTGTTAGGGAAATCGACACCTATGGGAAGCTCTAAGGGTCCCTTGATCATTCGGCGGAGGGAGAGAGGTGGCGCTGAGAGCGGAGCTAGCGATCAACACCGGCAAGGTCCTTTTACCCACGTTCGGGGCGCTTGGCACGTAAAACCCTACTACTACTTAGATTTGTATTGGGTGCTTACTCTGGGGTTATGTGCTACCATAACTTAAGTGGTGATTAGGGAGTCTAAAAACCCAAAAAGGTCCCACCCCTAGAAATGAGCCTTGGGCCTCCTTTTATAGGCAAGGGGGTCACCAACAGTGTGCTGACGGGTTGCATAGTGAGCAGGGTTCACCGCTTATCTTTCTACTATGGTGTCAGGGGCAGTAAATGCCTTGTCTGACCCCTGACCTGCAGCAAGCTGGCTTCAACACGAACCCAGATGTATTGACACCTGGGTTTCGTGCTGGCGCATGAGGGGTGCTCTCGAGCGGTGGCCGTCGGTGGCACTATGGTAGGAGGGACACCTGGCGGACGGAACGAGCTTGCCGACCTGGCGCCCTTGCCCACGACCTTGCCCATCTTCCCGGCAAGGATGGCTTGCCGGGTCTTGGACATCTTCCCGACAAGGAGGGATTGTCGGGGTCTTGCAAGTCTTCCCGGAGAGGAGGGCTCGCCGGGGCCTTGTGAGTCCTCCCAGCGAGGAGGGATCGTCGGGGCCTTGTATCCTGGGCTGGCTCTTCACACCTTTGGCGGGGCGTGGTCTCGGCAAGCCTTGGGTTTACCTTCTTGTCAGCTGTCTTGGTGTGCTGCCGCCAAGTGTGTTGCTCGTGCCCGTGCATAGTTGTGGGGCACAGGAGACCCCAGTCTCTAGTGCACCAATAGGAGCCCCTGGGCCTGGGCCACACACGCATGCGAGCTATTGTTGGGCCAGCCCCATAGTGGTGCACGGGTTTCTGCTTGGTAGCTTGGACCCGTTGCAAGTGGCACTTCCCCACGTCGCGCATCGAGCACACGAGGTGGAGAGGTGTACGCACAGTTGCCTCCCCACCTCCTGAAGCATAACTGCCATGTGTGAGGCATGCGTAGTAACAGTCAGGCAAGTGGCGTTCATGGCCTTAAATGCCGCAGTCGTGCCAGGGCCAGACCCCGCATGCATTGGTGCAGCAGGGCAGTTCCCTCATTGCCCGTGATCATGGGTGATTGGGCGAGAGGCGCGGCGGTTTCTGGGGTGAGGAGAGCTAGCCCTCGTGCCTTGCCCCATAAATTAGGAGGTTCTCGAGGGGGTTTTGCTCATCCATCCAACTCCTGAAACACTCAGCATCCCCGTCTCGTCTCTGTAGTGTCTTCCTCGGTTCCAGGTGGCGCTCGCCCCTAACCATGCCTGGGGGACAAGGGCGGCCATCATCGGCCGCCACGGCGGCAAGAGGATCCCATTCGGACCATGCCACAGCTTCAGGGGCCGCAGTTGCGGAGGGCGGCCCGAACGCTCGAGGTGGCGGAGGGGTGACGCGCCACGTTTGCCACGGAGGCTGTGCCGGGGAAGGCGTAGTACTACTCCAGCACCCCCGTCTTCTCCCCCAGCGCTAGCTTCTCCTTCTTGGGGAGGGCATTCCGATGGGACGGTGATAGAGTTCATCATGGAGCTGCACGGCGTTCCTTGGGGCCATTTGCACTTCCCTCGCCCCTTTGCTAGGACGATGGAGGCCGCCAAGCCTCCCATCTTGTGGTTGTGGGCGTATGGTTTCTCCCACAGTGCTATGCAGGTGCACGTGGAGTACCCGAAATGCCGCTCCATGTTCCACGGCCAGGGCTGGAAAGCCTTCGCCCGCGCCCACAGCCTCGAGGATGGGCATGTCCTCCGCTTCAAGCTAGCAGAGGATAATATGCTATCTGTCAACTTTTATGGGCACTCAGGTGTGTGTCTCGGCTACTGCGAAGAGAGCTTGAGTGGCGCCAAATGTCCCTCCTCGAGCGACAGCGACGAGGAGGACAGCGGCGGCAGTGGCGCTCTTGGCAGGTACGGATCTCGGGGCGTCGAGCCGGAGCACGACACCTCGAGCTCTGACTGACCGCCGACCACACTGCCGAGGCCCGCTCACGCCTTTCCCCCGCCCGGTAGGGTTACCTTGCTGGTGCTGGCGTCGGTGCCTCGTGTTCCAGGAGGAGGCAACTCCACAAGCTCTGACTTCTCCATCCCCTCCTGCTAGGGTCTTCTCGCCAGTGCCAACATCGGTACCTCGTCTTCCAGGAGGAGGCGCGCTCGCGGGCTCCGGATCCTTCGCCCCTTCCTGTGGACCTGTCCTCTGGTGCCGAACCAGAGGGACCGGGCGATGCTTGTTGGGGCTTGTCCCGTTCTCATCGGCACAGTGCGGGTCCTGGAGGAGCCAGCTTAGGCCGTGCCGCGAGCCCAGCTTTTTGTCTTCTTGAACTTCTGTCCGGCAAGCATGTCCCTCGCCAAAAGACAATATCATAGGTTTGAGTAGCAAAACTCATCCATGTAATATGTCTGAGTTTGTCTCAAACAGATGAATGAAATGTTGTTTCCTTTGCGTCTGATCCTTCTCTTTGTATGATACACCATTTGCATTTTCCGGCAGCTTGCTGGCGTGACCGGTCCTGCCGCTAGTGCTGTGAGGAATGGATCCTTAGCAGATCATCGGAGGGGTCGTTACCGGCAAGGCTCCTTGCCGCACTCACTGCAATCATTAGATCGACGAGCACGGCTCAAGGCAAAATAAGGTGTTGCGTAGCCGCTTGGTCTGTTGTACAAGTTCGAAACAGTTTGAAGGCGCTTTGTGGCCATTCAGGTCGTTGAACGAATTCAAAACAGAGCCAAGGTGCACTGATCCTGACAAGGTTCCATCTGCGTGCAATTTTCTCAAACAAAGTTCGTCATTTCCAGAAAGGAAATAACCTATCTACAAGAGATCATCAAAAATAATTTTCCGCCACCGCAAGCTTCTGTCTCCGCAAGATCCCATCTGGCGCACGTTCTGGTGCCCTGCCGGAGGGGGGATTCGGATACGGAGGGCTTCTTCATCAACACCATGACCTCTCCGATGATGCGTGAGTAGTTCTCCATAGACCTACGGGTCCATAGCTAGTAACTAGATGTCTTCTTCTCTCTTGGATCTTCAATACAAAGTTCTCCATGATCCTCATGGAGATCTATCCGATGTAATCTTCTTTTGCGGTGTGTTTGTCGAGATCCGATGAATTGTGGATTTATGATCAGATTATCTATGAATTTTATTTGAGTTTCTTTTGATCTCTCTTATGCATGATTTCATATCCTTGTAATTCTCTTCGAGTTGTGGGTTTTGTTTGGCCAACTGGATCTATGATTCTTGCAATGGGAGAAGTTCTTGGTTTTGGGTTCATACCGTGCGGTGACCTCACGCAGTGACAGAAGGGGTAGAGAGGCACGCATCGTGTTGTTGCCATCAAGGGTAAAAAGATGGGGTTTTCATCATTTGTTTGAAATTATTCCTCTACATCATGTCATCTTGCTTAAGGCGTTACTCCGTTCGTCATGAACTCAATACACTAGATGCATGCTGGATAGCGGTCGATGTGTGGAGTAATAGTAGTAGATGCAGAAAGTATCGGTCTACTTGTCTCAGACGTGATGCCTATATGTCTGATCATTGCCTTAGATATCGTCATGACTTTGCGCGGTTCTATCAATTGCTCGACAGTAATTTGTTCACCCACCGTGATATTTGCTATTTTGAGAGAAGCCTCTAGTGAACATTATGGCCCCTGGGTCTACTCCACACCATATTTTCAGCCTTACACTTTTTACTTCGTTGCACTTTCCGCCTTCAGATCTCACTTTGCAAACAATCTTGAAGGGATTGACAACCCCTTTGAAGCGTTGGGTGCAAGCTCGTTTGTGTTTGCACAGGTACTCTGGACTTGACGAGACCCTCCTACTAGATCGATACCTTGGTTATCAAACTAAGGGAAATACTTACTGCTCCTTTGCTGCATCACCCTTTCCTCTTCAAGGGAAAAACCAACGCAAGCAAGTCTCCGTCAACGTGTCAATTTCTAGCGCTCTTGTTTGAGAAGTAGCAATGCTACACTCTCCCGGCAACTTCCCCTCCGGCAAGGTTCTTGCCGATAGTCCTTGACCATCGTATAGGAAAGGGGTTGCCAGAGTATAACTCCTTTTTCTCTTTTGCCAAGCCATGCTGGCGAAGCCCCCAAGCGCATCTTCGGCGGCGACGCGACGCTTCCAAGGGGGGAAGCGTTTTCGCTGGAGTGTGTGCCAGGGCTTCGGGGCCTGTTAGCGCATCCTCGACGGCTATGCATCACTCCGCGGAGGTGCGTCGGCCGGAGTATGCGTCGGAGGCCTCGCCAAAGCCCCCAGGCACACCCTCGACAGCAGCGCACTGTCCTGCAGCGGCGCATCAACTTGATGCCTTCAAGCTCGGGGTCTCCGCCTCCTTGGCCCGCGCTCACGCAGCGGCGCGCTCGCGCACGGTTAGGAGGCCATGGCGAAGTGGAGCGACTACCGCTGCACCCCGCTTCGAGGAACCGCAGTGGTGCGCTCAACTTCCCAAGATCTGGTGCGGAACTTGCTCGAATCCGTGAAAAAGCTCTCAACCACCCCCCCCCTACCTGGCGCGTCAAAGATGTCGGGGAAATCAACACCTATGTGAGGCTCTGAGGGTCCCCTGGCGCGCGGCGGAGGGAGAGGTGGGCGCAAAGGGCGGTGCTGGCGATCGGCACCGGCAAGGTCCTTTTACCCACGTTCGGGCCGCTTGGCCCGTAAAACCCTACTCCTGCTTAGTTTTGTATTGGGTGCTTACTTTGGGGTTATGTGCTACAGTATCTTAACTGGTGATTAGGGACTCTAAAAACACAAAAAGGTCCCACCCTTAGAAAATAGCCTTGGGCCTCCTTTTATAGGCAAAGGGGTCATCAGCAGTGTGCTCACGGGTTGCATAGTGAACAGTGTTCACCGCTTATCTTTCTACTGTGGTGTCAGGGGCAGTAAATGCCATGTGTGACCCCTGACCTGCAGCAAGGTGGCTTCAACATGTAGCCAGGTGTATTGACACCTGGGCTTTGTGTTGGCGCATGAGGGATGCGCTGGAGCGGTGAAGGTCGATGGCACTATGGCAGGAGGGACACCTGGAGGGCGGAGGGAGCTTGCCGACCTGGCGCCCTTGCCCACGGCCTCGCCCATCTTCCAGGCAAGGATGGCTTGCCAGGGTCTTGGACATATTCCCGGCAAGGAGGGCTTCCCGGGGTCTTGCAAGTCTTCCCGACGATGAGGGCTCGCCGGGGCCTTGTGACTCTTCCCGGCGAGGAGGTCTCGCCGGGGCCTTGTGAGTCTCCCGACGAGGAGAGCTCGCTGGGGCCTTGTATCCTGGGCTGGCTCTTCACACCTTTGGCAGGGCATGGTCTCGGTAAGCCTTGGGTTTACCTTCTCGTCGGCTGTCTTGGTGTGCTACCGCCAAGTGTGTTGCTGGTGCCCGTGCACAAGTCTGGGGCACAGGAGACTGCAGTCTCTAGTGCACCAACACATCCGGTTCTAGATAACTTGAAGTATACTTAACTAAAATATGCCAACTGTGTGCATAACCGTGACTATCTCTTCTCATGAGTTCTGTATCCGGAAGAGGACATGGTTGGGATATGTTTGACATAAGTAGCTGTTCAGGATCACCTCGTGATTATTCTACTTCTTGTCCTTCTATGCGTACATCACCCCTCTTATTCTTGTACTCGTAAGTTAGCCAATCAAATAAATGCTTAGTTACTTGTTGCAACCTCACCACTTAACTATACCTCACCCATTAAGCTTTGCTAGTCTTGATACCTTTGGAAAAGAGATTGCTGAATCCTTGTGGCTCACGATTACTACTGCAACAGTTGTAGGTATTGCTAAAGTGATACTTTGACATGAGTGCGATGATTGTTCTATTTGGAGTTTCTTCTTCTTCTTCTTCTTCATCGATCTAGGATGGCTTCCAGGCCGACAACCTAAGATAGCAAGGATGGACATCGTTCTTTTATCATATTTTTTCTCCATAGTCAAACCCTGCTCTTCTACATGGTGATTGAACACGTTGTTTATTGTTGTGATCTTGTTGTAGCTTGTGTCAAGTGTAAGCCAATTCCATATACTCGTCTCTTCTCTACATGTACTTGTAACAATATCCATTCTTGCGAAACGACGAGAAGCGCTTCTATCCCTGTCAAGGCCCTCGTGCCAAAATAAGGATATGATCTCATCTTGGGCGTTACAAGTTGGTATCACATCAGTACCGACCTAGGATCCCCCTTGATTGATCGAACTTGGCTAAGTTGAGTCTGGTAAAAAAACTACTTTGAGTCTATTTATATCGGAGAGTACGATTATTTTACTCCTCTTCTATGCTCTTGTGAGGTTTATGACTTAGGAATTTTAATTCTACTCCTCTTCTCGCTCAAATTATTTTAAGGTCACGTCGGTATTTCAGAACTTTTACAATGTTGTTGTGATCAGAATTTTGTTCTTGGTGCCTCCTGCTATCGAGGAGTTGAGCTCCACGGCATTCTTGTCACACTCACTATTGTTCAGTTTCCTTAGTATCTCCGGACGGAGAATATTCGAAATTGCTTCAATACTAGTAGTGGCGAGAGGAGTTTGGCATCCTCAGTACTCGTGGAGAGTGTCCACATGTACTGCCATACTTGGTATCATTGCGATTATGAGGGTCTGAAGTAGATGAGTTTCCGAGATCTCTAGTTATGTGTTGACGGATGTGATACACTGGACGGGTAGTGTTATTGCTTGGAGTTGAGTGATGGATTTTACTCCTTGTATCTTGTATCCGTCAACCCGATTGCATAACCAGAAAATTTCTCGAGTTCTTAGGTGGGAATTCCAATAGTTACCTAGGCTTTTCTTTCCCATATGCATGATGTGAGGTTGGGGTTCAACATCTAGTGGATTTGTTTGTTCACGGTCTTTCATATAGAGGACAGTCTCGTTATGCTTCGTCAAGCCTTGTAGTTCGCTACGCCTAGGGAGCGTATTCGAGCGTCATTTCAATATGACAATCCAATGTATGATTGAGCCCGTGCGAACCTCACCATGAAAATATTGAGCGAAATCTCTGTTATGTATTTGTTCCTGGCTTGTTTTGTAAGCCTCTTCCTTCGTTTTGTTAGAATATGGTAATTCGAGTTGCTTGCCTGTCAAGTGGTGATTTCATATGTTTTCTAAGTGGTGTTCTCATATTTCTATGGGAGTGCTAATTAATTCTTTTGCTAAATCAAGTTTTCTTATAAATTCTCTCAACCGAAGTCATCATGTCAATTCTATTCTATCTAGAGTGCTTCTCTTCAAGTTTGTTCAATTCTTTTCAATATTTGCAAGATCATTCCTCTTATTTCTTTTCCGGAGTTCGTCTCATCTGTCCCAAGTTTTCTTTGTTCCCACCCTCCCGCCCCTTTTCTTCAATGATTCAATTATCATCCAAGTGCATCTGTTTTAAATTGGTGCTCCACTATCTTTTCCTCCGTATCCTATTCGATGATTATTTGTGAAGATTCTTAGTGCTAAATTCATCATTTCTTCATGTCCATGTTCTTCTCGAGTGGATTCAATTGATGCTTTTGGTGTTCATCTTATCCTTTTTATTCGTTCAAAGCTTTTCCGTGTGGAAATTCTTATCCAAGCCTCTCTTGTTTATTCGTCCCTCTCTATTCTATCTGGAGTGCAGAAGTACTCACAAGATTCATATTTTCACTCAATCCTTTCAATTTATTTTGAGGTTCTCTCCTCATCAAGTTTCATTTATACCAGTGCAATCCATCCTTCTAAGCAATCTTTTCAGCGTTGGTTTCTTTTGAGTAGTCCCATAACCCACGGGCTTTTCCTAGGATCTTACGTGACTCTTCTAATCTTTTCCGGAGATCTCTAATTCTTTTCAAGTGTTACGTAAGTATGAATTTCATCAATCATATTCCTTCTCAAGATCGTTTTCAAATTATTCGGCATCACTGGCTCAACCTTTCCTTATTCATTATCCCGAAGTGTCTGACTAATTCTTGATGGTGCTTCTTGCCATCATTCTTTGCTTTGAAGACCAAAGAAGTGTTTCTCTTAAATCTTGGTCCATTCTCTTGAAGATTCTTGGTTTCACCTTTGTGCTATCCTCTCAATTGTTTCCGACCATGAAGATTCTTTCCATATCTATCCGGTGCATTTAAAAGTTGTTTTCATTTCTCGATCCTTCGAAGGCTATCATTTCAAAAGATTTCTTTGTTCTTAGCTTTCAGCTTCCATTCTCAAATTCTTCTCAATTCTTGTCTCTACGTTCGTCTCTCAATTATTCCGGTGCCTCATTCAAGTTTTCTGTTAGGCGGCTCAAGATCTGTTCGTTCTCATGTATTCCATTCATTTCTAATATCCTCATATGTTTGAAATTCTTCAGGCGGATCATGATCTATTTGTTCTCATGTATCTTCATTCATTCATGGTATTCCCATTCATTTGAAAATCTCAACGGTGGCTTGTTCAAAGCATTCTCTAGTAGAATCGTGCTCTTTTGTCCTTATGTAGCCCGGTTCATTTGTATTATCCTCTTTCATTCCAAATTCTTACCGATGTTTCGTTGAAGACTTTTTCAGTTTGTGCCCTATCCTTCTCCAATCTTTTCAAGAAGAATAAGTGGTATCCTAAATCCGTTGGCTGTCATCAATTTAACTTGATGAAGGATATGCATAACATAATTCTTATTCTTATTTATCAAAGTGATCTCAATCCTTCTTAAGTGGTTCATGATATTAATTCTTAATTCTAAGTTGTTCATCTATTCTTTCCGGAGTCTCAAGTTTTCTCAAGTATCTCTTTGTGAAGTTTCATCTAAATCTTTGTAGGACCATAATCTTATTCTTTTTGCAACCTTCAATTCTTTTCTATCATCATTTCATTCCAGTGTTCTCCAAGAGGTTCTTCATGGTGGTTCATCAAGGTTTTTGTTCATTCTCAATGTGTTCTTCAAGATTCTTGTTGAAGGACCTCGAGTATTCTTTCTCTTGCATTTCAAAGTGCAATTCTTCCTCCATCATCCTTTGAGGTGATGTTATAGCATTCTTGATAGTGGAGGAGTCTCTAAGAGAATTTTCTTCAAGAATGAGATATTTAAACCCACCAAATTCTTTGCTCATGAGATATTTTCAACCCTTGACTTCTTCATTGAAGCTATTTTGGATTGGATTTCACCTAAAGCTTTTCTTAGGATTATTGCTATTATGGTGATTATCGTTGATCCAAGTTCTCTATGCATCCTCTTGGTGAAATAAGTTTTGCATATCTAATTGCTTACAAGCAATTTTGTTTCTGTTAGTGGTCGGTTGTCACCTCATAATTTTGAGATGTTTTCCATAAGCCCACAACAAGCCTTTTTCTTCGTTGTTGATTTCCAACAACTCCATTCAACCATCCTTTGTAGGATTCTTTTCAAACTCAATTGTGGTAGAAGTGGTCATTTTCTTCTCCATTCTCTTCTTTCAATGATCTAGATTCTATTCTTTTATTCTGGAGGCTTTGTGATCTTCCTGTCTTTGAATCTAGCATCTCGGTTCGTCAAGATCTTGTTGTTCTGTTGCTTGTCCTTTTAACTGGAGTATTGTGTTCTCTTTTTAAGTTCTTTCCATCCTATCAAATTTTGCCTCTATTTCCAACCGAAGTGCTACCTAAATTTCTTGTGAATTCCTGCTAGTGTTTTGTGTCATTCTTCATCCCTTTGCAACTTTCAAGATTCGTTAGTTTCACTCATTGTCAAAGAAGCGACTAAGTTTTGCCTATTGCTCTTGCTCTTTCTCTTCTTCTTTCATTCTTAGATCTCGGGTCGAGATCTCTTGTTAGTGTAGGAGATTTGTAACACCCCGGAACTGAAGCTCGAGAAGATTCCCCTTTTATTTCATTGTCGCCTGGGATTAGTTTGTCTGTTTCATTCATCATTGCATCATCCGCATTGCATCGGCACTGTGTTGCCGTCATTTTTCAAAACTTCCATTCGTTGCTAGTTGTCGGTTCTCTCTGTTTTGTCGAGGAACATTTTGAGACCAACAACACACGCACGTGCCCGCGTCATCATAGGATATTGTGTTTAAAAGTGTGTATAAAACTTTCCCGGATTGGGTTAAAACTTGGCGTGCGGTCTTAATTTAATGTAGGTAGACCGCTTGCCAAATTTCGTTGCAATCGGAGTCCGTTTGATACCCGATTCGTTTAACCTATAGCGGCACTATAGTAGGACAAATTATCACACATTTCGGTATTTAAAAGTTGTTGCTGGGCTGCTAGTTCCCCCCTCATCTCTGCCTAGCCTCTGTGCACAGTGCACCGTTCCACTCACAACCTAGTCCGAAAATCCCCCCGGAACTCGAAATATACGGTCGTGACCATTGGGTCGTGATCAACCCCGTAATACCCTAAACCATGATCTTTTTTCAATTGGACTCCCTAGCCTATATTGCTCGATCGTATGATTACGATCGTAGGGACCAAATAGCCCCTAACCTCGGTATATAGCAGTCTAACCCTAGCCTTACTGTGTCCAATCCACCCGATCCTTCTCGCGCCACCACCCACCTCGCTTTCCCCACGGGACCAACCACAACGAACTTGTGCCATCCTCCCTCAGGATCTCCTCCCAATCCGCGTGCCGAACCAGTTGCTTCCCCGATCGACCAACCATTGAACCCCTTCCGTCCGAATGGAAGTATCCAAGGCCGCAGATGCCATGGCCGTAGCCACCTCCTGTGCGGAAGCTCTTGCATCGATGCCAACCAGACGCACCCCCATTCCTGGAGCTCACCCCGTAGCCCTTGTCGGACACCGCCGTCGGAGCCAGCCACCGCCGTCAGAGCGTCGCTCTTGCCTGCACTGACCTTCGCCTCCGTCAGCCTCGCATGTTACATGCATCATGCTGCATCGTCACAGCCGCAAAGCCCCCTACTCGCCATGGCTGGTCCGAAGATCGTTGGTGCCCGACGGTCCTGCCCCATCGCTAGTGCTCAACCTTCTTCCCCGGCCTGGATCCGTGCCTCCGCGTCTATCCTTACCCCGTCCCCTCCGGATCGCGCCATCGCTTGTTAGAGTTGCCACCACTGTCCTGCCCAGGTTCGAGCGGGAGGACGTCAGACGCTCGTGTGGGCCAGCCCCTCCTGAGGGCCCAACAGCAGTCACGCCATGTGGGCCGACCTCCTCCCGGCTCGAGGCCTAGCTATCCGGCTGACCTGCCTCCTCTATGTTGGCCACGAGGACCAAGGTGAGAAGCCCAGCTACTTACGCTATCAGCCCCCCGAGGCACAATATAGTACCAACGCTCGTGCACTATTTAGCCGATGTACCGTTTCGGCCCGTTAGAGTTTTTTAGCCTTTGTGATTTTCAGCATTATCTATTGAATTGCATATTTTTAGAAAGACCCATCATCTTAAAATGCTCATAAGTATTTAACCGTGCATCGGATGAAAATATTTTAGATATGTAATATGATCAAAAATTCGTGTAGATTAATAATATTTCTCTTTCATGCATGTTTAAAAATGTTTTACCTACCGTTTGCATTGTTTTGCGTGATGCCATATTAAATAATTTAATACATAGCAAATTAACCGTGCGCAGGAATTAAAAACTTCATACATGTAAAATGCATAGAATTTTATGTAGTTTCACAATATCTCACTTTCTTCCACGTTTAAAATGTTTAATTTGTTGTCTGCATTAAAATTGTCTAACGTCATGCTAAAACAGTTTATGTCATAACTAAATAATTGTAGCTCCGATTCAAATGTTCCATATATGTAAACCAGAAAAATGTGTAGAATAACACGGTAGTAATTATTTTGTTGTTTAACAACTCTAAAATTGTGTTTTGGCAGATCTGTAGCAAATCCAAAATTACATATGGGGACTTTCGGAATTGCTATTTGTTGTTCTCGCCTCACTTAAACTTGTGTAGAATATCATGTAGCTTCAAAATATCTTGTTGCATCCATCACTAATATGTTGTGGTTGTCATTTACATGCATTTTGCATCCATGTCATATTATCTTGTGACGATCATATCTTTTAGACCGTAGCTTCGTTTCAAATGAACTATATATGTAAATCGACTAGAAGGACGTGTAGAATCACATGATCCACATTATTTTACTGTTTAAGAAATATAAAACATGTTTAGTTCAGATCTGGACCAATTTCGAAATTAACAAATGAGGTCATTTCGGAAATGTTATATGTTGTTTCCGACCTCATTGAAAATGCCTAGATAGTGTAGTTTACATATGCTTCACCTCTTGCCATGTTTAACAACACTTAACATTGTCATGTACCAAAACTGGAGTGAACCAAGCAATTCAATCATGGAGTTTCGTCAATATGCACCCTTTGCGTATTGAGCTTCATTTAATGTGAAATATTAATTGTTATGATTTTCCATGCCTTGCATAACTAAACTGAACATGCATCATATGTGTTTGTGCATCTTGTCATACATATGTTGTGATGAATATCGTGTGTTGATTCTTGTTTTTAGATTGCTTCTTCTCGATAGAGTTTCGCAAGCGTGTCGGAGTATTAAGATCCGTTTGACTACCTTGGTTTGTCTGCTTCATGAATTCGTTCCTCTTCCAAGCAGGATCATAGGCAAGATGAACATTTCCCTAGATACCATTACTATCATTGCCATGCTAGTTGTCTTGTTTCTTTCGCTATCTCTCGCTGCCTACCACTTAAATGTCAGCCTCCCAACATTACCATGAATAGCCTCTAACCTTTCCACAACCCAACAAACCTCTGTTTGGCTATGTTACCGCTTGCTCAGCCTTCTTATAGCATTGCTAGTTGCAGGTGCAGTCGCTTTCCATGTGACAACATGGTTTCTTGGTTATATCACCATGATATTGATAATTAATTTAATGCACCTATATACTTGGTAGAAGGAAGAACGCTTGGCCTTTTGGCTGGGTGTTTTCTTCCGCTTTTACCGCCTTAATTTCAGCTACATGTGTTATTTTCCATAGTTGAGCGCTCCTAGCATGCTTGGGGTTGTTATGGGGAACCCCTTGACTTTCGTTTTGGGATAAAACCCTTCTCGCAAGGCCTAGCATTGGTACTATATTTGTCCAACATAATAATACTAAAAAACATAGGGAGCCATGAAACCGAGGAGTAATTCAACATAATACAAGGAGGACCAGTGTTGGTCCTAAACAGAGCCATGTGCGGGGCCAACCCGGGGAACTCGGGTAATGTCTATCAAGCCACTTTACGCTATGTTATCTGTCGTGTCGTGAGAACGAGATATGCGGCTCCTATCGGGATCATGGACAAAACCGGTGACCTTGCAGGATTTGTTTTACCTTTCTCGAATGTCTTGTGCGAGGTATTCCAAGGATACTTCGGGCCATCTCGAGGTTAAGATTTTCCACTAGGAATCCGAGGAGATCACAAGTTTTCCTCAACTGAGGTTTCCAACGCAGAGCGTAGTAGTTTGTGATCGACTAGTTGGAGCACCCGTGCAGGGCTAAATCTTTCGAAAAGTCGTTCCCGTAGTTATGTGGCAATTTTGGAAACTTTGTTTAACATCCGGTTCTAGAGAACTTGAAGTAAACTTAACTAAAATATGTCAACTGTGTGCATAACCGTGACTATCTCTTCTCGTGAGTTCTGTATCCGAAAGAGGACATAGTTGGGTTATGTTTGACGTATGTAGGTGTTCAGGATCGCCTCGTGATCATTCTACTTCTTGTCCTTCTATGCGTAGATCACCCCCTCTTATTCTTGTACTCGTAAGTTAACCACTCAAATAAATACTTAGTCACATGCTGCAACCTCACCACTTAACCACACCTCACCCATTAAGCTTTACTAGTCTTGATACCTTTGGAGATGAGATTGTTGAATCCCTGTGGCTCACCGATTACTACAACAACAGTTTCAGGTATAGGTAAAGTGATACTTTGACATGAGTGCGATGATTGTTCTATTTGGAGTTTCTTCTTCTTCCTCTTCTTCTTCATTGATCTAGGATGGGTTTAGGGCCGATAGCCTAGGATAGCAAGGATGGACATCGTTCTTTTATCATTTTTTCGTCCATAGTCAAACCCTGCTCTTCTACATGGTGATTGAACATGTTTATTCGTGTGATCTTGTTGTAGCTTGTGTCGAGTGTAAGCCAATTCCATATACTCATGTCTTTTGTACATGCACTTGCAACGATATCCATTCTTGCGAAACGACGAGATGCGCTTATATCCCTATCGAGGCCCTCATGCCAAAATAAGGATATGATCACATCTTGGGCGTTACAAGTTAGTATCATAGCAGTACCAACCTAGGAGCCCCCTTGATTGATCGAACTTGGCCGAGTCGAGTCTGGTGAAAAAAACTACTATGAGTCTATTTATATCGGAGAGTGGGATTATTTTTACTCCTCTACTATGCTCCGATGAGGTTTATGACTTAGGAATTTTAATTCTACTCCTCTTCTCGCTCAAATTATTTTAAGATCAAGCCGGTATTTTGGAACCTCTACGATGTCGTTGTGATGAGAATTTTCTTCTTGGTGCCTCCTGTTATCAAGGAGTTGAGCTCCAGGGCATTCTTGTCAGACTCGTTATTGTTCAGTTTCCTTAGTATCTGAGGACGAAGGATGTTTGAAATTGCTTCAATACTAGTAGTGGCGAGAGGAGGCTGGCATCCTCAGTACTCGTGGAGAGTGTCTACATGTACTGCCATACTTGGTATCGTTGTGATTACGAGGGTCTGAAATAGATGAGTTTCCGAGACCTCTAGTTATGTGTTGACGGATGTGATACACTGGACGGGTAGTGTTATTGCTAGGACTTGAGTGATGGATTTTACTCCTTGTATCCGTGGACCTGATTGCATAACCAGAAAATTTCGGGAGTTCTTAGGTGGGAATTCCAGTAGTTACCTAGGCTTATCTTTCAATAGATGCATGATGTGAGGTTGGGGTTCAACATCTAGTGGATTCGTTTGTTCACGGTCTTTCTTATAGAGGACAGTCTCGTTATGCTTCCTCAAGCCTTGTAGTTCGCATCGCCTAGGGAGCATATTCGTGCGTCATTTCAATAAGACAATCCAGTGTACGATCGAGCCCATGCGAACCTTACCATGAAAATATTGAGCGAAATCTCTCTTATGTATTTGTTCATGGCTTGTTTCGTAAGCCTCTTCCGTTGTTTTGTTGGAATATGGTAATTCAAGTTGCTTCCATGTCAAGTGGTGATTTCATATATTTTCTAAGTACCGTTCTCATATTTCTATGGGAATGCTAATTAATTCTTTTTCTCAATCAAGTTGCCTTATCAATTCTCTCAACCGGAGTCGTCATGTCAATTCTATTCTACCTGGAGTGAATCTCTTCAAGTTTCTTCAATTCTTTTCAATATTTGCAAGATCATTCCTCTTATTTCTTTTTTGGAGTTTGTCTCATCTGTGCCAACTTTTCTTTGTTCCCACCCTCCCACACCTTTTCTTCTATGGTTCAATTATCATCCAAGTGCATTTATTTTTCATTGGTGCTCCGCTATCTTTTCTTCCGTACACTATCCGATGATTCTTTCTGAAGATGCTTAGTTCTAAATTCATCATTTCTTCATCTCCATGTTCTTCTCTAGTGGATTCAATTGAAGCTTTCGGTGTCCATCTTCTCCTTTTTATTCGTTCAAAGCTTTTCCGTGTGGAAATTCTTATCCAATCCTCTCTTGTTTATTTTTCCCTCTCTATTCTATCTGGACTGCAGAAGATATCTCAGAAGATTCATATTTTCATTCAATCCTTTCAATTTATTTTGAGATTCTCACCTCATCAAGTTTCATTTATACCCGTGCAATCTATCCTTCTAAGGAATCTTTTCAGCGTTGGTATCTTTTGAGCGGGCCCATAACCCAGAGGTTTTTCCCACGATCTTACGTGACTCTTCTAATCTCTTCCGGAGATCTCTAATTCTTTTCAAGTGTTAAGTAAGTATGAATTTCATCAGTCATATTCCTTCTCAAGATCGTTTTCTAATTATTCCACATCATTGGCTCAACCTTTCCTTATTCATTGTCCCGGAGTCTCTTAGTAATTCTTGATAGTGCTTCTTGCCATCATTCTTTGCTTTGAAGACCAAAGAAGTGTTTCTCTTAAATCTTGGTCCATTCTCTTGAAGATTCTTCGCTTCAGCTTCGTGATATCCTCTCAATTGTTTTCGACCATGAAGATTCTTTCCATATCTATTCGGTGCATTTCAGAGTTGTTCTTATTTCTCGATCCTCCAAAGGCCATCATTTCAGAAGATTTCTTTGTTCTTAGCTTTCAGCTTCCATTCTCAAATTCTTCCCAATTCTTGTCTCTTCGTTCGTCTCTCAATTATTCTGGTGCCTCATTCAAGTTTTCTATTAGGCGACTCGAGATCTCTTCGTTCTCATGTATTCCATTCATTTCTAATATCCCCATATGTTTGAAATTCTTCAGGTGGATCTTGATCTCTTTGTTCTCATGTATCTTCATTCATTCATGGTATTCCCATTCATTTGCAGTTCTTAACGGTGGCTTGTTCAAAGCATTCTCTAATAGAATTGTGCTCTCTTGTCCTTATATAGCCAAGTTCATTTGTATTATGCTCTTTCATTCCAAATTCTTACTGGTGTTTCGTTGAAGACATTTTCAGTTTGTGGCCTATCCTTCTCCAATCTTTTCAAGAAGAATAAGTGGTATGCTAAATTCGTTGGCTGTCATCAATTTAACTTAATGAAGGATACGCATAACATAATTGTTATTCTTATTTGTCAAAGTGATCTCAATCCTTCTTCTTAAGTGGCTCATGATATCAGTTCCTAATTCTAATTTGTTCATCTATTCTTTCCGGAGTCTCAAGTTTTCTGAAGTATCTCTTCGTGAAGTTTGATCTAAATCTTTCTAGGATCATAATCTTATTCTTTTAGCAACCTTCAATTCTTTTCTATCATCATTTCATTCCAGTGTTCTCCAAGAGGTTCTTCATGGTGGTTCATCAAGGATTTTGTTCATTCTCATGGTGTTCTTCAAGATTCTTGGTGAAGGACCTCAAGTATTCTTTCTCTTGCATTTCAAAGTGCAATTCTTCCTCCATCATCCTTTGAGGTGGTGTTATAGCATTCTTATTAGTGGAGGAGTCTTGAAGAGAATTGGCTTCAAGAATGAGATATTTAAACCCAACAAATTCTTTGATCATGAGATATTTTCAACCCTTGACTTCTCCATTGAAGATATTTTGCATTGGATTTCACCTAAAGCTTTTCTTAGGATTGTTGCTATTATGGTGATTATCGTTGATCCAAGTTCGCTATGCATCCTCTTGGTGAAATAGGTTTTGCATATCTTATTGCTTCCGAGCAATATTTGTTTCTGTTAGTGGTCGGTTGTCACCTCATAATTTTGAGATGTCTTCCATAAGCCCACAACAAGCCTTTTTCCTTCGTTGTTGATTTCCAACAACTCCATTAAAGTATCCTTTGTAGGATTCTCTTCAAATTCAATTGTCGTAGAATTTGTCCTTTTCTTCTCCATTCTCTTCTTTCAATGATCTAGGTTCTATTCTTTTATTCCATGGGCTTTGTGATGTTCCTCTCTATTCTCTTCTATCATCTCGGTTCGTCAAGATCTTGTTGTTCTATTGCTTTTCCATTTAACCGGAGTATTGTGTTCTCTTTTCAAGTTCTTTCCATCTTATCAAATTTTGCCTCTATTTCCAACCAAAGTGCTGCCGAAATTTTTTGTGAATTCTTGTTCGTGCCTTGTGTCATTTATCTCTTTGCAACTTTCAAGATTCGTTGGTTTCACTCATTGTCAAAGAAGCGACTAAGTTTTATTTGTTGCTCTTGCTATTTCTCTTATGCTTCCATTCTTAGATCTCGGGTCGAGATCTCTTGTTAGTGTAGGAAAGTTGTAACACCCCGGAACTGAAGCTCAAAAAGATTCCCCTTTTATTCCGTTGTCGCCGCGTGATTAGTTTGTCTGTCGCATTCATCATGGCATCATCCGCATTGCATCGGCACTCCGTTGCCGTCATTTTTAAAAACTTGCATCCGTTGTTAGTTGTCGGTTCTCTCTGTTTTGTCGAGGAACATTTTGAGACCAACAACACATGCACGCGCCCGCGACATCGTTAAAATATTGTGTTTAAAAGTGTGTATAAAACTTTCTCGGATTGGGTTAAAACTTGGCGTGCGGTCTTATTTTAATGTAGGTAGACGGGTTGCCAAATTTCGTTGCAATCGGAGTCCCTTTGATACCCAATTCGATTAACCTATAGCAGCACTATATCCGGTCAAATTATCACACGTTTCGGTATTTAAAATTTGTTGACGGCCTGCCCGTTTCCCCTCTCATATCCGCCTAGCCTGTGTGCACAGTGCACCGTTCCACTCACAACCTAGTCCAAAAATCCCCCCGGAACCCGAAAAATACGGATGTGACCATTGGGTCGTGATCAACTCCCGTAATACCCTAAACCATGATCGGTTTTTCAATTGGACTCCCTAGCCTATATTTCTCAACCGTATGATTAGGATCGTAGGGACCAAATAGCCCCTAACCTCGGTATATAACAGTCTAACCCTAGCCCTACCGTGTCCAATCCACCTGATCCTTCTCACGCTGCCACCCACCTCACTTTCCCCCCCAGACCAACCACAGGGAACTTGTCCCATCCTCCCTCGGGATCTCCTCCCAATCCGTGTGCCGAACCAGTTGCTTCCCCGATCGACCAACCATCGAGCCCCTTCCATCCGATTGGACGTGTCCAAGGCTGCAGATGCCATGGCCATAGCCACCACGTCGATGGAAGCTCTTGCGTAGATGCCAACCAGATGGGCCCCCATTCCTGGAGCTCTCCCCATAGCTCACGTCGGACGCCGCCGTCGGAGCCAGCCGCCGCCGTCGGAGCGTCTCCCTTGCATGCACCGACCTCCACCTTCGTCGGCCTCGCTTGCTGCCTGCATCACGTTGTGTCATCACAGCCGCAAACCCCGTGCTTGCCATGGTTGTCCAGAAGATCGCCGGTGCCTGACGATCTTGCCCCATCGCTAGTGCTCGACCTCCTTCCCCAGCCTCGATCCATGCCTCCGCGCCTACCCCGACCCCGTCCCCTCCAGATCGCGCCATCCCTTGTCGGAGTTGCCAGCACCGTCCTACTCAGGATCGAGCAGGAGGACGTCGAACGCTTGCATGGGCCAGCACCTCCCGAGGGCCGAGTAGCGGTCGCGCCATGTGGCCCGACCTTGTGCCAGCTCGAGGCCTAGCTATCCAGCCGGCCTGCCTCCTCTATGCTGGCCACGAGGCCCATGGTGAGAAGCAGAGCTACTTGCGCTATCAGCCACCCGAGGCATAGTTTAGTACCAATGCTCATGCACTGTTTAACTGATGCACAGTTCCGGCCCATTAGAGTTTTTTAGCCTGTGTGATTTTCAGCATTATCCACTGAATTGCATATTTTGAGAAAGAGCCATCATCTTAAAATGCTCATAAGTATTTAACCGTGCATCGGATGAAAATATTTTAGATATGTAAAATGATTAGAATTTCGTGTAGATTAATAATATTCCTCGTTCATGCATGTTTACAAAAAAATTAACCTACAGTTTACATTGTTTTGTGTGATGCCATATTAAATGATTTAATACGTAGCAAATTAACCGTGGCCGGAATTAAAAACTTCATACATGTAAAATACATAGAATTCTATGTAGTTTCACAATGTCTCAATTTCTTCCATGTTTAAGATATTTAATTTGTCGTTTGCATTAAATTTGTCTAATGCCATGCTAAAATGGTTTATGTCATTACTAGATAATCGTAGCTCTCATTAAAATGTTCCATATATGTAACTTGACAAGAAAAATGTGTAGAATAAAATGGTAGTAATTTTTTTTTGTTTAACAACTCTAAAATTGTGTTTTCGGCAAATTTGTAGCAAATCCAAAATTACATATGGGGACTTCCGGAATTGCTATTTGTTGTTCCGGCCTCACTTAAACTTGTGTAGAATATCATGTAGCTTCAAAATATCTTGTTGCATCCATCACTAATATGTTGTGGCTCTCATTTACATGCATTTTGCATCCATTTCATATTATCTTGTGATGATCATATCTTATAGACCTTAGCTTCATTTCAAATGAACTATATATGTAAATCGACTAGAAGACGTGTAGAATCACATGCTCCACTTTATTTTACTGTTTAAGAAATATAAAACATGTTTAATTCAGATTTGGACCAATTTTGAAGTTAAAAAATGAGGTCATTTCGGAAATGTTATATGTTGTTTCCGACCTCATTTAAAATGCCTAGATAGTGTAGTTTACATATGCTTCACCTCTTTCCATTATTAACAAAACTTAACATCGTCGTGTACCAAAACTGGAGTGAACCAAGCAATTCAATTGTGGAGTTTCGTCAATATGCACCCCTTGCGTATTGAGCTTCATTTAATGTGTAATATTAATTGTTATGATTTTCCATGCCTTGCATAACCCAACTGAACATGCATCATTTGTTTTTGTGCATCTTGTCATGCATATGTTGTGGTGAATATCGTGTGTTGATTCTTGTTTTTAGATTGCTTCTTTTCGATGGAGTTTCGCAAGCATGTTGGAGTATTCAGATCCATTCGACTACCTTCATTCGTTTGCTTCATGAATTCGTTCTTCTTCCAAGCGGGATCATAGGCAAGATGACCATTTCCCTAGATACCATTAGTATCATTGACATGCTAGTTGTCTTGTTTCTTTCACTATGTCTCGCTACCTACCACTTAAATGTCAGCCTCCCAACATTGCCATGAATAGCCTCTAACCTTTCCACAACCCAACAAACCTCTGTATGGCTATGTTACCATCTGCTCAGCCTTCTTATAGAATTGCTAGTTGTAGGTGCAGTTGCTTTCCATGTGACAACATGGTTTCTTTGTTATATCACCATGATATTGCTAATTAGTTTAATGCAGCTATATACTTGGTAAAAGGCAGAAGGCTTGGCCTTTTGGCTGCGTATTTTGTTCCGATTTTACTGCCTTAGTTTCAGCTACATGTGTTATTTTCCATAATTGAGAGCTCCTAACATGCTTGGGGTTGTTATGGGGAACCCCTTGACTTTCGTTTTGGGATAAAACCCTTCTGGCAATGCCCAACATTGGTACTATATTTGCCCAGCATAATGAAAAACATAGGGCGTCATGAACCCGAGGAGTAATTCAACATAATACAGGGAGGACCAGTGTTGATGGTGCTAGTCCTAAACAGAGCCGTGTGCGAGGCCAACCCGGGGCAACTCAGGTGATGTCTATGAGGTTGTTGTACGTTGTGCTTATCCGTCGTGTCCTCAGAACGAGATACGCGGCTCCTATCAGGATCATAGACAAATCCGGTGGCCTTGCTAGACTCTTTTTACCTTTCTCGAACGTCTTGTGCAAGGTATTCCGAGGATACTTTGGGCCATCTCGAGGTTGAGGTTTTCCACTAGGAGTCCGAGGAGATCACGGGTTTTCCGAGGTCGAGGTTTCCGACGCAGTGTGTTGTGGTATGTGAATGACAAGTTGGAGCACCCATGCAGGGTTAAATCTTTCAGAAAGCCATGCACGCTGTTATGTGGAAACTTGGAAACTTTTTTTAACATCCGGTTCTAGATAACTTGAAGTAAAGTTAATTAAAATATGCCAACTGTGTGCGTAACCATTATTGTCTCTTCTTATGAGTTGTGTATCCGGAAGAGGACACAGTGGGGTTATGTTTGACGAAAGTAGTTGTTCAGGATCACCTTGTGATCATTCTACTTCTGTTTTGTTTATGCATAGATCACCCCCTCTTATTCTTGTTCTCGTAAGTTAGCCACTCAAATAAATGCTTAGTCACTTGCTCCAACCTCGCCACTTCACCATACCTCACCCATTAAGCTTTGCTAGTCTTGATACATTTGGAAATGAGATTCTTGAGTCCCCGTGGCTCACAGATTACTATAACAATAATTGCAGGTACAGGTAAAGCGATACTTTGACATGAGCGCGATGATTTTTCTATTTGGAGTTTCTTCTTCTTATTCATCGATATAGGATGTGTTCTAGTTTGACAGCGTGGGATAACAAGGATGGACGTTGTTCTTTTATCATTAGTTTCCGTCCATAGTCGGACCATGCTCTTCTACATGGTGATTTAACATGTTGTTGTATTGATGTCATCTTGCTGTAGCTTGTGGTGAGTGTAAGCCAATCCATATACTCATCTCTTCGGTACATGTACTTGTAACGATATACATTCTTGCAACACGACAACATGCGCTTATATCCCCGTCGAGGCCCTCGTGCCAAAATAAGGATAGATCACATCTTGGGCGTTACACCAGGCCCCGCCAGAGGAGATGATCGATGGTGTCTTGTGCCACACGAGGGCCGAGATGGTGATCAACAGCTTTTAGGGCATTTCTCCGTTTACAAAATCGAAAATTAACAATATATCTAGTTATTGTACTAACACTAAAAGTGACCTAAACTAACCTAATTAACCTAGACTAACAGATGCAATGAAATGAAAAAAAATCAAAAAATAAAGAATTTGGTCTCTACGGAGGTGGGGTGCCCCATGGTGGAGGAGGGCCGCGGAGAGTGGGCTCACCATGGTGAGGAAGCGGGTGGCACCGCTGGTTGGCTCCGATGAGGGGACTCGCCGTACTGAGGGAAGGGGGTGGCGTCTGTCTGGTGGAGGAGGTTCCTCCAGTGGGGTGATAGTGGGCGTGGCGCCGCTCTGGTGGAGGAGGGCCACGGGGAGGGGGGCACCGTGGTGGGGGTAGGGGGTGTCTCCGACGGTGGGGGAAGGGGGTGGCGCCAACGGTGGGGAAGGGGGTGGCACCGCGGCGGTTTTAGTGTGGGGCAGGAGAGAGACAAAGGGGGAGAGAGAGAGGGGCCGGGTTGGGGTTGATGGCCATTAGATAGGGAAGGGATTTGTCGTCTTCCAGTGGACGACAAAGACCCTAAAGGCAGACGACAAAGCAGGAGCGGACGACATCCATTGACCTAGACAGCCCCACAATTCAGTGGGGCCCAGATAGGCTCTTTGTTGTGTGCCTTTAAGGGCTTTGTTGTATGCTGGTTGATGACAAAGAAGGGACTCATGGCAAATATAATATTTCCCATCAGTCCATTCTTTGTCGTCAATTTTGTGCAAGCTGGTGGCAAAGAACTTCTTTGCCGTCTGGAAGCAGACGACATGGTTACACACGGTGCATCCTCAGTTTTGAGACATATTTCATGCGTGGATACACATGGTGGAAAAGTCATGATGAAGGCAAGGAGGATGCTGAAGTCAAAGGGGCGATACATGATGACGAGCTAGAAGGAGGTGTGAAGAATGGTTTAGAACATGAAAATCACCTCGACAGCTGGAAGGTCATGCGGTGGTTCATGAACCGATAAACCTTTCATACAAACGGAACGGAGAATTCCACGGTAAAGAACTGTCGAAGATTATGACCAATCTGGCATCTATCAAGAAAAAGATGACGTTATTCGGAAAGAGAAGTGTAAGAAAATACGCACAAGCATGTCGAATGCAGAAACTTCCATCGAGAGCCCCAGCACAAACAAGGGGAAACTTCTCTCGAGAGAAATGAGAAACGATGTCATAGCTGATTTTTTTCTCTATCTTCAATTTATTGTTAATTCGGTAGCATTCCACCATATTTTAATATTAATGTAATAATATTCTTGGGTATGTGACCTTATCCATTGTAACACCCAAGATGCGGTCCTATCCTCATTTGGCGCGAGGCCCTAGACAGGGATAGAAACGCATCTCGTAGTTTTGCAAGAATGGATATCGTTACAAGTACATGTACTGAAAAGATGAGTATAAGGAGTTGGCTTACACTCGCCACAAGCTACATCAGAGTCACATCAGTACATTACATACAATCATCATGAAGAAGAGCATGGTCCATCTACGGATGAAAACAAACGATAAAAGAACGACGTCCACCCTTGCTATCCCAGACTGTCGGACTGGAACCCATCCTAGATCGATGAAGAAGAAGAAGAAACTCCAAATGAACAATCATCATGCTCACATCAAAGTATTGCTTTACCTGGACCTGCAACTGGTGTTGTAGTAATCTGTGAGCTAAACGGGACTTGGCAATCTCATTTTCAAAGCTATCAAGACTAGCAAAGCTTAATGGGTGAGGTACGGTTAAGTGGTGAGGCTGCAGCAAGCGACTAAGCATTTATATGAGGTGGCTAACTTACGAGTACAGGAATAAAAGAGGGGAGGTGGTCTACGCATAGCGGACGTAAACTACTAATGATCAAATGAATGATCCTGAACACCTACTTACGTCAAACATAACCCCATCGTGTCCTTGATCAGAGAAGGAGCTCATGAAAGAGACAGTCATAGTTATGCACTCAGTTGGCATATTTTAATTAAGCTTACTTCAAGTCGTCTAGAACCGGATGTTAAACAAAGTTTCCATGTTGCCACATAACCGCGGGCACGGTTTTCCGAAAGATTTAACCCTGCAGGGGTGCTCCAATTAGTCCATCACAAATTACCACAAGCCGCATAAAAATCCTTGATCACGAAACTCGCGATCTCGTCGGACTCCTTAGTGGAATACCTCAACTCCGAGATTACCAAAGCATCACCGGAATCCTGATGCACAAGACATTCGTCAAAGGTAAAACTAATCCAGGAAGCCCACCCGGTGTGTCGACGAACCCGGTAGGACCACGTATCTCGTTCTCGGGACACAACCGTCTATGCATAGTGGATGATAGACAAACACTCGAGTTGCCCTGAGGTGGCACCGCCGACTGCTAGGTAGGTGGACCAACACTAATGAGGAGCACTAGCCCGGGGTTTGATTAAATATCCACGGGTTAATTACTCCCTATGCGGTTCATTAGTTATTAGGAAAATATAGTACCAATGTTGGGCCTTGCCAGACGAGTTTTATCCCAAAACGAAAATCAAGGGGGTCCCCATAACAACACCAATCGTGTTAGGAGCGCTCAAATATGGAATATAACACCGGTAGCCGAAACTAAGGCGGCAAAGGTGGAACAAAACACCAGGCTAGAAAGGTCGACCCTTCCACCTTTTACCAAGAATATAGGTGCATTAAATTAAATAGCATTTAATATGGTGATATAACAAGGAACCAATGTTATCACATGGAAGCAACTGCACCTGCAACTAGCAACGCTAACACATGGTTAAGCAAGCGGTAACATAGCTAAAGAGTGGTTTGCTAAGTTGTGAACAGGTTGAAGGGTTCATTGCAATTTTGAGAGGCTAACATTTAACAGGTGGTAGGCAACAAGACATAGCGATAGAAACGATACAACTAGCATGGCATTGATAGTAATGATATCTGGGAAATGGTCATCTTGCCTGAGATCCTGCTTGGAAGAAGAATGACTCTGTCAAGCCGACGAGCCGATGTAGTCGAACAGATCCTCACATTCCGACACACTTGCGGAACTCTATCGAGACGAAGCAAACCGGAAACAAGCATCAACACGAATATTCACCATGGCACATGCATGACATAATGCTCAGCACGTATGATGCATGATCGGTCTAATGCAAGGCTTGACATGGAAATTCACTCCAATCAAACACTACACATTAAGTGAAGTTCAATATGCAACGAGTTGCATATTGACGAAAATCCACATACGAATTAGTTAGTTCTATCCCGATTAGGTACACAGCAATGTTAATTGTGGTTAAACATGCCAAGAGGTGAAGCGTAATTAATCTACCTATCTAGGCATTTTAAATACCGTCGGAAACGACTTATAGCATCTCTAAACTGACCTCATATGTTAATTTATAATTCTGTCCAGATCTGAACTAACACGTTTTAATATTTTTTAAACAGCAAAATAAATATGTTCACGTGATTCTACGCATCGTTCCAATCAACTTACACATAGAGATCATTGCAAATGGAGCTACGGATCAAAAGATATGGTCACAGCAAGATATGATGCCATGAATGCAATATGTATGCAATGACAGTCACAAGCACTCCAAACCAAGAAGGAAGCAACATAATATGAAACTACACAAGATTCTGAGCAAGTTTTATATAGGACATGATCAAAACGGAGCAACGGTTCAACAAATACAAGCTACACAAAAAATAGTCATAATCTGCCAAAAACAGAAACATGGCATTTTCAACACTCCAAAACAACAAGCTACATAAATCTAAAATGATCAAACAAGGCCTGAGACAGAAGTAGTCAAGATGCACTACAACATCCTACTAATAACATCTAGCATGGTAGCATGGATCAATAGGAAAAGAACTCACAAAATGGCATCTCACACACAGTTTCAGACTTAGTGAAAATAACACTGTTGACAGTGCAGTGTTTGATCTGAAGGAATATTGACAGCAGTAAAACTACATGCTATAGGGCACCGAAGGGCATGAAAATTTAGAGCATGCTAGAGAATCTTAAGGGCTACAAATAACTCCATTGCACCAACCTCAAAGGAGTTGTAGATCACTAGCAAAACTCATGGCAAGACAGCAACAAAATATAACAGATTTCAGACTTAGAAATATTTCAGCATCTCCAAATCAGCACTATTTTCTAGCATGTTGGCAAAAAGCAAACAACGCCTAAACATGGATTTCTATAGCATCCAAAATTACAAGGGGCTAGCATACATATCCAAGGGCATATCTCTAGTTCACAACTTATGCATATCACGCACGGAATAAATCCCACAAAATACACAAGAGGGCAACATGGCAAAATATCATGCACACAAACTTACTTGAAAGGCAAAACTAATTGTACATTGAAATTCTATGGATGTTTCTACCCCGAAAACATATATAATATGTGGGGTTCAAAAAATAAACTAGCGCCACACATACATGCGAGAATATGTCCTAAACACGACATAACAAACTAGCGACGAAACCTACATGCAAAAATGGAAATAACTACTCTAAAACACATGGCAAAGGGTCACGAACAACATGAACATTTCATATACGGGATTTGAACAATCCGAACGCGCACAAAAATAATTACGGGACATTAACCTATTAGGACAACACGCAATTCTACGCAAACAGCGGGTCAAGCAACTTCAAACATGCATGCAAGTGGCAAAATATGATTCTACGCGAAAAACTAATCAAGATACATATTTAAATCATCGTGATCCGAAGCACGGTTAATTCTCTACGGGCGTTTGAAATTATAGCATTTACTGAAAATAATTAATCGCAGAAAATAGAAAATCCCTCTCAGGCCAAATCTGGGCATGCGCTAAATAGCTATATCGTGCACAGGGCGGGGGTTAAGGAGCGGCTTCTCACCACGGCTCTAGGCTGGATCTGGAGAAGGAGGCGGGCCGGTGGGGCTGTGAGTTGGGCTGGCTCTTGGAGAGGCGCCTGGACCGGGTGGAGCGTGCGGCGCATCCCAGGAGCGCGGGCGAGCGGGCCCAGGAGCGGTGCGAGCGAGGCCGGCTCGCCCTCGTGCTCGTGGCCGAGCAGAGAACAGCGACGGCGGCAGCTAGCCATGGCACGGCGGCGACGGACCTACTCCGGAGAGGGTGAGACGGCTTGGACGTCGTGGAGGCCGGGAATGGGACGGGGCGAGTGCATCCGGCTGATCCGGGTCTGCGGCGGTCGGAGCAGGCAGTGAACGGCGGTGGCGAGCTGCGGGGTTGCGGCGGATGGCTTGGACGACAGGGGGTGGCTCGCTCCGGCCAGATCCGACGGCGGGGCGGCGTCCGGTGGCTGTGGGAGCTGGCGACTCTGGCGAGGCGGTGCGGCCAGCGCCACGAGGCGCGGGGTCGACGGCGCTGAACTAAGGAGGCACTGCCTCGGTGCCATGGGACGAGCCCGGGGGAGCTCGCGACGGCTGCGGATCCGGGTCCGGGGCAGGCCTGCTGCGGGCCTGGCGGGCCCTGGTGGCTGGCACGAGGGAGGAGAGGCTGGCTAGGGCGACAGCTAGGTTTAAGGGCACGGGAATCGATGCACTCGGTTGGGATTGCTGTCTATATATAGGAAACAGGCTAGGGTTTGCAGATCTCATCCGTTTTTGGGCCGTTGGATCGCGTTCTGGCGGCTCTGATCAGAGGGGTTGGCTCGGATGGCTATGGTGGGCTGTGAAGAGGGGGGTTAGGCAGAGATGAGAAGGAAAACGGGCACCCGACACGACATTTTAAAACACCGAAAACCCGTCGGCCGATAAACCAAAGACGGTGCCGCTACGGTCGACCGTTCGAGTATCAAACGGACACCGATTACAACGAAAACTGACAGGCGTCCTACCTATATAAAAATAAGACCACACGTCCAGTTTCAACCCAATCAAAGAAAGTATTATACACTCTTTTGAAAGCAAGGTTTTGACGGTGCCGCGGGCGCGTGCGACTGTGGTCGGGGTCAAACGGGCAACGACGAGAACGAAGAGAACCGGCAACTAATAACGGATGCAAGTTTGAAAACCGACAGTAATGGAGTGCCAATGCAATGCAGATGATGCGCATGATGCGAAGATGAATGCAACAGACAACCTAATCATAGGGCGGCAACAAAATAAAAGGGGAATCTTCTGAAGCGTCGGTCTCGGGGTGTCACATCCATACCCTTCTAACATTCTTGTGTTGGCCATATTTTGTTATTCTACATTTAATTCAATTATACTTTTCTATGAAGAATAGCTTTGGCATTGGTGATGTCACCAATGCCATAGCTATGTTGTTGTCACACCCTGTGTTTTGAGTCACAACACTATGTTAAGAAATCCCAAAAATATGGACCAACAAAAACTTCTTCTGAATTGATGTGAACTGATTGCTATGTGCTTGCTTGCTTGAGTGTACTTTTAATTAATAAAATTCATCCTAATCTCCAAAACTCATTTCCTTGATCAAAAACCTTGCCCTAATCATCCCAAGTGTATAGGACCTAAAACTACTTTCATATAAAAATATTTTGGCCAAAAAGCATATATTCAATTTAGGTTTTAAAAAACCTCTAAGTTGGGATTTGAACTAGAGGTCCTAAAATTATGGTAAATGTTTTAGATAAAAGACTTTATTTGGAACCTATTATCTATAAGAATTCCCAAACCATACAAATATTATTTTATTTTTTATTATTTTTTAATGCCTTGTTTTGAGGCCAGAAATGGTCTTTTATAGGGAAAATTTATTTTAATATTTTGAAAATAGTTGAGAAAATTTAGGGAAAATCAGTGGGCATATATTTTCCATACATATGAGTTTCAACACACGGCCATGTACAAAATATTGGAAAAAAAACCTCCAAAACCCTTTATGAATATTTCAAGTATTTGAAATATTTTTGTAAGAAATATTGTCAAATAAACACAAGAAAATTCTACCAAGTCAAATTTCATCTCCATCAAAATAGTTTTGGTTCACAAAAGTGTCCTAAACCATCTCTGTCCAGATCCAAATTTGATCAACTTTACATTGCCATGTATTTACATTTGATATTAAAGTTTGTGGTCATGTTATAATCCCCAAATAATGCATCCACACCAAGTGGTGCACCAAGGAGAACAACGTAGCTTATTTAGTTCTAAACAAACTTGTTTGTGCCCATTTCTAGGGTTTGCCAAAGTTACATTGACCACTTTCTCCAAATAAGCTCAAATTGTATGATCAACCTTATTTGTACCTACCAATAATTCATGTTAAGTCTCATGTCTACCAAAGCAACTTAACTAGCCCAAACATTGATTAGACATCTACCCCTTTTTCTCTTCTCCTTGAGATCAACTTTTTAACACAAGTCTTCCTAGTCACCTAATATGTCGAGTAAGGATTTCAAGCCATGGCTCAATAATTCATGGGAGTAAAACTCCAAGATTCCTCTCTTGATGGCCCCTTCCTCTCTTTACCTCAACATCTCTTCTCTTCCATTGACCTTCCAGAAGCTCCAAGGGCATTTCCACCTTGTTTAATCTACATAGAAATGCTGGGCACAAGTGGTCGCGCCTAAAAAGCCGAAGACATGCCATGGTATACCACCTGGGTGCTCTTGAGCATGCTACAATGCATACCCATAGTGTAGCTAGCCCATCCCGAGGTCCCGACCACCTAGGGCACTCGGAAGTTTGACCTCCACGCTCGTCTTGGCATCCGTAGTAAGCCGCCCGGTCGGCCCCCTCATTCCTCGTCCATCCCATGCCCTCCTCGCACGTGCCCGAGCATCGCCGAGCTCTGCCACTCCCTAACCATGCTCGCCCCCCGCCCTAGAGCTCCCTCCACTCTCTCTCTTCTCTCTCTCTCACGCCTAGACTACCACCGCGAGCGCCACAAAAGGACCCTTGCACCGGATACGTCTCTAGTGTATGGCACCTGATACGTCTCCCATGTATCTATATTTTTTTCTTATTCCATGCTATTATGTTATTATTTTAGAACACTTTTTATGCATTCATCTACCAATTTATATTATTTTTGAGGACTAACCTATTGACCAAGTGCCCAATGAGATTTGTTGTTTTCTTCATATTATTTCACTATTCACGTTCCAATACCAAACGAAGCCCAATTGACATGAAACTTTTTGTGAATTTTTTCTGCACCAGAACAAGACCGTGGAGCATGAGAAGAAGGTTGGGACGCACGAGGCCCGCACAAAATAATAGGGGGCAGCCTAGGGGAGGGGTGCGCCCTGATGGCTTGTGGTCGCCTCGTAGCTCTCCCCACTCTGTTCTTTGGCCTATAAATTCTTATTTACCCTAAAACCTTTGAGGGAGGTCCCGAAACACTTTTTACACCACCGCAAGTCTCTGTTCCGACAGGAGGCGATCTAGAGCTCTGTCCCGGCACTCTGACGGAGGGGGGTCGGTCACTCAGGGCTTCTTCATCAACCTTGCTGCCCTCATGATGATGTGTGAGTAGTTCACCATAGACCTACGGGTCCATAGCAGTACCTAGATGGAAATCTCTCTCTTTGATCTTCAATACAATGATCATCGCATCTTCACTTTGATCCGTATGATGTAACTCTTATGTACGGTGCGTTTGTTGGGATCCGATGAATTGTGGGTTTATGTTCAGATTATTCATGATAATTATTTGAGTCTGCTTTGAGATATAATATCATTATTATGTGCATGATTATGATAGCTTCGTAATTCTCTCCAGTCTATTAAAATAGTTTGGCCAACTAGATTGATATTTCTTCGGTGAGAGAGGTGTGTTCTACTAGGTTCAACCTGGTGAGTTTCTGTATCCAATTGACATAAGGGGACAAGTTGAATCTTTGTGTTGCTTCTACTAAGGGTAAAACGATGGGGTTTATTCATATTAGTTGAGTTTACTTTGTCTACATCATGTCATCTTACTCCAAGCATTACTTTGTTCATCATGAACTTAATACGTAGAGAGGCAAGCATAAAAGCACTCTTGAAGTGTAGGAATAGTAATAGGTGCATGCAGGAGTCGGCCTATTTGTTTATGGATGTTATGCCTATATTTACATGATCATTGTCATGAAAATCGCATAACAATCTGCTCTTCTATCAATTGCCCAACAGCAATTTGTTTACCCACTGTGTGCTATTTTCATGAGAGATGCCATTAGGAAAAGCTATGGCCCCGGGGTATATTCACAACATATTGTTAAAACCTCCAATACCTTGCTTCCATTTATTTTATTTTGCATTTTACAATTATCTACACGCCTCATTCGCTTGCAAATAACGAGACCAAGGGGATGACAACCCTCTTGCCCGCGTTGGGTGCAAGATGTTTGTCCTTTTGTGTACGGACGTTGAAAATGGTTGTGGTTGATATTACCATTGGTTTGATAAACCTTGGTTTAACAACTGAGGAAAATACTTACCCACTTTGTGCTGCAATAACCCGTTCCTCTTCACAGAAAACCCAATGCAGATCACGAGTATCAGTAAGGATTTCTGGCGCCGTTGCCGAGGAATATCATCACCAACTATCAAGTAAGTCGACACAAAATTTCATTCACTTGTTCCTTTTTTTTATTTGATGGTATATTTAGTTTTTCTCCTATAAATAATAAAAATACATAAAATATTTACCTTTGCTTGTTACTAGTTTTGTTGTTTGAAGTGATGACTAGTTCTTCCTTTGTTCGCGTTACTCCCAATAATGATGTTGTCAATTTTAAACAAAGGGGATGAGAAAGTTTGAAATATGCATGGTATAGGATTTTCTACGCTCAAAATAAAGCAACTAGTAATCTATCCACCACTACTTTGCTTCAGAATTTTTATGTTGGTATAACCACTTGGTATAGGTTTGTCCTTGATACTATCACTGGTGGAACTTTTTGATGTGCCACACTTTGGATGCCTATAATTTCATTGAAAATCTTGTTGGAACACCACCCATTATCGTTAATGAAACCAATTTAAGCTTAGAAAATGGTATGCAAAGACTTTATGCTATTGAAAGGAAAATGGTTACTCACGAACCAATTGAGGAATTAGATAAAAATTGCACAATCATATCACTCAGCTTGGGTCATGTGTAGGAATGAGTTTGAAATGCTTAAAGGAAAAGGACATTATTATTGATGAGAGGGTGGAACAAGGTTTAAGTAGAATTGATAAAATGTAGGAGTTGATTGACAAAGAAGGCTCCGCTTTTACACCATCCAAAACTAATGCTAGTACTTCGCGAAGCAAGAGTCCTAAATTTATTTATATTCCTAAAAGTGTTAGTACATCTCCTACCAAAAGAAACGACGATCTTAAAATGATTAGTGTTCACCCCGACTTTATAAACCTAATAAAAGAAACTATTTTCAAGTCTCTTATTGTTCCTATTATCCCTAGTTGTACTAGTAAGTATCTTGAGGTCGAGGATGACAACAATTGAAACTATGCAATATGCCTAGCTAGGGGCATAAAGCAATAGCGCTTGTTGGAAGGCAACCCAATAGTTATCTTTAATTTTTCTTTCTACTTTCCATTAGTGTGTGATAACATGATTATTGCCTCTTTATTAATTGTGTTTTTATGTTTTAGTTAGTTTTTGTGCCAAGTAAATCCTTTGGGATGATTTGCATGATGAGTAGAATTGATACACTTCAAAAAACAGAAATTTTGACGCCTAGTGCAGAATTTCTCCGATTTTACTGGAACGTCTTTTTAAGCTTAATATTTATAAAATACTGATATACAAATTCCTCATGTCTTCCTAATTATTCAGAATTTTTTGGACTTCAATAAGTACGACAATTAAATATATTACTACAGAATGTTTTGTTTTAAACGGATCCTGTTTTTGCATGCATAGTTTGCTTGTTTTAATTATGCTACGGATTATATCGGGTGGTATAAGCCATGCAAAACTTATAATACAGTACCTTATGCTAAAATAAAATAAGACTCAATTTATAACTAGTACCTAAAAGTGTTTATTATGTTGCCTATACTAACGGATCTCACGAAGTTTTGCTAAGTTTTGTGTCATTGAAGTTTTCAAGTTTTGGGTATTATCTTGATGAAGAAAGGAATGAGAAGTGGCAAGAGACTAATCTTGGGGATGCCCAAGGCACCCCAAGTTAATATTCTAGGAATACTCAAGCGTCTAAGCTTGGGGATTCCCCGGGAAGGCATCCCCTCTTTTGTCTCAATCCATCGGTATGTTAATTGGATCTACATTTTCATTCGGCACATGATATGAGTTTTGCTTGGAGCGTCGTTTGATTTTGTTTACTTTTGCTTTCAGTTTGACACAATCTTTGTTTGTTGGACATATCTATTTGAGAGGGAGACACCATCGTCATGATTTGTTAGAATACTCTATGTGCTTCACTTATATCTTTTGAGCTTAGCAGTTGCTCTAGTTCTTCACTTATATCTTTTTGAGCACGGTGGCGTGTAGGTTTTATAGAAATAATGTTCTCTCGTTCCTCACTTATATTTGGTTGACAGTTAGTAAATAGTGGCGGTAATTTGCATGGTTCATAATACCAGATCAAAAATAATGTGTTCAATAAGTGATAATTAAGACCATCATGTAGCACATATACAGAAATTGTGGTTAATGATATTGATATGGTGATATGAAAAGGTGTGAGTGCATAATCATTAATTCAGAGAGGTGTTGATATTAATAGATGTTAAAACTTCTTGAACATCCATAAAATTAAAAGGGCATGGTGATGATGTGTAAGCATTTCTATTCCTCGTTGAAAACCTAGTGTTGTTTCAAGTCGGAATAGCGCGATGGTTAATTCCTACCAACCCTCTCCCTCGGGCATGCGAGTAATAGTTTGATTTGTGATAAGACTAATAAAACTTTTCAATAATTACATGAGTTCTTTATGACTAATGTGACACCATGGACATACACAATCTCACCTCCTCATATTTTCTAGCCTCTCTAGTATCGCGCATAGCACATTCTCACCTCGAGGATTGGTGCAACTTTTGTCGGTGCATCCAAACCCCGTGACATGATACGCTCTATTGCACATAAGCATTATTATATCCTCCTCAAAATAGCCAACATACCTACCTATTGTGGCATTTCATACCCATTCCGAGATATATTGCCATGCAAATTCCATCGTCACTTCACATGGCTAGTTCGTTCATCATCGTATTGCTTTCCATGATCATATAGAGCTGACACAGTATTTGTGGCAAAGCCAGCATTCATAACACCATTTGTGGCAAAGCCATCAAATATCATATGTTGAATACATGTCACACTAGATCATTGCACATCCTGGTACACTGCCATAGGCATTCATATTGGAGTCATGTTCCTTCATTCATTATACTGTGTTATCCATGAGTTGTAAGTGAATAAAAGTGTGATGATCATAATTATTAGAGCATTGTCCTAGTGAGGATATAAATATGGGGGAGGCCAAGCCCACCATGTAAAAAAATGAATGAGATAAAAAAGAGAGAAGGGACTTTGCTACCATCCTTTACCACACGTGTGCCTCAAAGTGGCACCATATTCAAATGTATAGAATCTCATGTAATATCATTCCGATACTAGTGGGAATAAAAAATATATAAAATTGGCTTGTATATTCTGATAACGGGCTTCCTCAAATGCCCGAGGTCTTCATGAGAAAGCAAGTTGGATGCACACCCCACCTAGCTTCAGTGGAGCTTTCATACACTTATAGCTCTAGTGCATAATTTGCATGGAAATCCCTACTCCTTGTGTCAATATATATCAGTGGGTATCTCCATAACCCGTTGGTACGCCTAGTTGATACAATACTATCTTATCCACCTTTCAACCCCTTTGAAACCTACCACCTTACTCTATTCCGCCTATATGCTATGTCTAATGGTTCACGCTCATGTATTGCGTGAAGAATAAAAAGTTGATGCATATTGAAAAGGTACGATCCAATGGCCTGACTTGGGCACCGTGATGCTTGACATTTGTAGTTATGTGGTGAATATGGAGAAATGCCTTACTAATACAATAAAGATCGATAGGGTTGAAACAATCTTTGAGGATCGTACACTTAGAAAAATTAATTGTTCTGTTGCTTATACTTATGAATATTGTTGTGTTAATATTTGTTAACCCGTTGTTTCTCAATGAGCATACATGCATAACAATACAATATGGATAGCATGTCACATCAAAAATTCTGTTTTTATCATTTACCTACTCGAGGACGAGCAGGAATTAAGCTTGGGGATGCTTGATACGTCTCCAACGTATCTATAACTTTTTATTATTCCAAGTTATTATGTTACCATTTTAGAACACTTTTTATGCATTTATATACCTTTATATTATTTTTGAGCACTAACCTATTGACCCAGTGCTCAATGCAAGTTATTGTTTTCTGTATGTTTTTCCACTTTTCAGATTCGAGTACCAAATGAAGCCGAGTTGACCTGAAACTTTTTGTGGATTTTTCTAGACAAAAACAAGACTGTGCATCATTAGAACAAGGTTGGGGCGCACAAGGTCCCCACAATCCACCAGGGCGCGACCTGGGGGGCATGCCCTGATGTCTTGTGGCTGCCTCGTCGCTCTTCCGACTCCGTTCTCCGGCCTATAAATTCTTATTTGCCCTAAAACCTTCGAGTGAGGTCCCAAAACACTTTTACGCCATCGCAAGTCTCTATTTTGATGGGAGGCCATCTAGAGCTCTGTTCCGACACTCTGTCGGAGGGGGGTCGATCACGGAGGGCTTCTTCATCAACCTTGCTATCCTCATGATGATGTGTGAGTAGTTCACCACACACCTACGGGTCCATAGCAGTACCTAGATGGCAATCTCTCTATTTGATCTTCAATAGAATGATCATCGCATCTTTGCTTTGATCCATATGATGTAATTCTTTTGTACGGTGCGTCTGTTGGGATCCCACGAATTGTGGGTTTATGTTCATATTATTCATGATAAATATTTGAGTCTCCTCTAAGACATAATATGATTCTTATGTGCATGATTGTGATAGCTTCATAATTCTCTCCGATCTATTGAAATAGTTTGGCCAACTAGGCTGATATTTCTTCGGTGAGAGAGGTGCGTTGTAGTAGGCTGAACTTGGGGGGTTTCTATACCGAGTGACAGAAGGGTACAAGTTGCATCTTTTTGTTGCTACTACTAAGGGTAAAACGATGGGGTTTATTCATATTGGTTGAGTTTACTTTGTCTACATCATGTCATCTTACTCCAAGGATTACTTCGTTCATCATGAATTTAATGCGTAGAGAGGCAAGCATGGAAGCACTCTTGAAGTGAAGTAATAGTAATAGGTGCAGGCAGGAGTCGACCTACTTGTTTATGGACGTGATGCCTATATTGACATGATCATTGCCATGAAAATCACATAACTATTCACTCTTCTATCAATTGCCCAACAGTAATTTGTTTACCCACCATGTGCTATTTTCATGAGAGATGCCATTAGGGAAAGTTATGGCCCCCGGCTCTATTCACAACATGTTGCTAAAACCTCCAATGCCTTGCTGCCATTTATTTGCCTTTATTTTATTTTGCATTTTACAATCATCTACAATTATCTACACACCTCATTCTCTTGCAAACAATGAGACCAAGGACATTGACAACCCTCTAGCCCGCGTTGGGTGCGAGCTGTTTGCTCTTTTGTGTGCAACCGCTAAACACGGTTGTGGTTGATATTGATATTGGTTTGATAAAAATTGATTTCATAACTGAGGGAAATACTTACCCACTTTGTGTTGCGATAACCCGTTCCTCTTCATGGAAAGCCCAACGCAGTTCACGAGTATCAGCACCCTCCTGTGGCCACCATAACCCAGCTGGCTGGTGCGCGTGAGCTTCGCATGTGATGCACCGACGACTACCTATAAGAGGCATCCCGGAGCCTCTCTCGTGGCTTCCATCTACCTCTCAAACACCTAATCAGGCCCGTGCTCAACCAATCTACCCCGAGGGAGCCACGAGCTCGAGATCCAACCGGAGCTCTGCCGCCTCGGCTCGCCTGCAAATACGCGGTACACACCTCCTTCTAAATACATTCATCCTTCGTTGGAACTGCGCCAAGTCCCTGACCTCATTCCCCCTCGTTCCCGCTTCTATTGCAGCTCAAGGCGACGAGATCGATCTCAATCCAAAGCACCGCCACCCTGCTTCCTCATTGTCGGCATTCATGTCACCTCGAGTGGCCTACACCACCCATCGGAGACGCGCTCCATCCTCAAGAACCCGCCAGTGCCCTTAGATCCGCCAGTTGTTCCATGTGTCACTGCTAGTGAGGCCCCACTACTCGTTGACCAGAGGTTGGCGACGACACGCAGGATCCACGTGTCATGCGCACAACCCCTCCCCCTCTTACTGACGTCTCGGGCCCAGTCGTCAGGTTTGAAAGCCTCGTTGTGCACCAACCATTTCGGGTGATGGCATACTCCACTAGTACGTCTTCGTCGTGGCCCACGGTGCTGCGTTGTGCCTGGGTCGTTTCCTTCCTTGGTCGGCTGTGCTGACGCTCTTCTATCCTAGTTGAATAGTTTACCTTTTCTTTCTTCATGATTCAAACACCTAAATTATTTTGATATGCCATACTATCTAATGGTGCAACTTTCATATTTTTTCACCACAACTTTTTGTACTGTTCAAATTTGAACTATTAAAAGCCACTTAGCAAAATCCCTAGATCATCCAAATTAACTCCAAATGTGATTATTCAAATTCTTAGATGGCTCAAAAATCATGCCCTAATTGTCTAGGAATGGTGAACATTTTTCCATGCTATGTTTCTATTATATCCATTAAATAGTTCCCTTTTTTATTCAATCTTACGAAACTCGTAGGAAATTCATCCCAACTCTGAATCCAGTAAAACTAATTTCTAAATGCTTCTAAATTCATGCCCTATCAAATGAGTGCCTCCACTCATTTTTACAAAAATATCATGTGTAGACTTCTTATAGGATAATTATTCCCTCCATTTCCACCTTTCCAAAAATCCTTATTGATCCAAATCCATAGAACCACTTTAGATATTTTTCTTATGACCAAAGATATCCTAGAAAACTGAAATTCCTATTTTAGGACTCTTTTGTTTTCTTCCTTGTTGTGTGCTTATTGTGATTATTAATGGCAGTTGATGGCGAAGTAGACGGAGTGCTTGGTGAATGACTAGGAGCTTGTGAAGACCTTAAAGACTTTGCTGAGTCGAGCAAGTAGCCCCTTGACCATGTGTACGAAACCCTTTTATGCATGTCATATATCACCTTATTTTGTTGCATTGAAGTCATGATGATATAATGACCAACTTGGTGGGTTAGCTCTATTACATTCTTCATTGATACTTGCATTACCATGACTCTACTTTCCTCCTAGAGTTGTGTGGGTGGGCAATAGATAGGTTGCTAAAATAGTTGCTACGCAAGTGGAAGCGGATTTACATAGTGATGGAAACAAAACTATTTTCAATGACTTCCCAAAAATCCCATTGGGTGCCACTAATGCCCGAGGGATATGTCGTTCTAGGTAACGACTTGAGAAAGAAGTGGTGTACCGAGGCAAGTTGTGTTTGTAAGTTTTCAAAAACGGATTAGATTTAATATTTGTCGATTGTTCCCAACCTTACATGTATAACCACAATACCCCTTATGGGACGGGGCTTTGTTAATTACTTTGGTCGATGCTAGCAAAGAGCTCACATTACTAGTGGTGGGAGAGTCTGAGTTACTCTCTCGATATGGGGTCATGCCTGAAAGGATGACTACGACTGTTTTCACACACATCGGGCACACCTTGTGTCCCCTCTTGGATGGTACTTGTTATGTACATCATGAGGGTTGTGTACTAATGAGTCGACTCTTTGTTTAGTGTTGTCAAGGGAAAGGCATTGTTCGGGTGCTTACCTCGGGTATGTAATATACCGCGAGTCGTGGCTTGACAAGGAGTTTTGCGAGTCTTGTGGGTAAAGTGTGCAACCTATGCAAAGTGTAAAACTATTCGAATAGATGTATCCATGTTCAAGGACAGTTGGGTGGTGCTGCTTAAACTAAGCCCAGTGTTTTACAAAACTTGGTGTGACTTTGGTAAAGAATACTTGAGCTAAGTCAGATGACTTGGTGAGATGATTTAAAATTGGAGGTGTTCCAAACTCTATTTATATTGATATGAATAACATGTTCATATGGTTACTCGCAACCTCATGATGCATGGCTTGCAAGTTGTTAGGACATATCATTGCGCTCAAAGTTAGCTTTCCGCAAAACCACCTACTTAGTGTTATATCATGCATTGTTTTACTTGTTCCAAACTTGGGTTGCTTGCGAGTACATTCAAAGTACTCATTAGCTTGCCACTGGTTATTTAATTGGCCATGCATGGAAGAGCAAGTTTATGAAGAATAACACTTCGAAGACGAACATGCGAATTAGGACGCTTCCCAGTAAGAATGCATGTAGGGTTAAGGAAGATGGCATGGGTACACGTATCATTCAAGATTTCTGCTGCGAGTTTATGTTTGATGTTTGGCCTTTGTGACCTTATTTATATAAGACTTGACCATAATGGTCATAATTTGTGTAAGATGGTATGTATGGATGTAAGACCTTGTTATTCAACTTTTGTGTGTTTAGTGAGCATCGATATCTGGGATCACTCTACACATGCATTCGGTGACCATGAATTATGAGCCCGAGTTCCCACAGGTGTTGGTGACGTCACCAATCCATAGCTATGGTGTTGGTGATGTCACCAAAGACATAGCTATTTCCCCTTGTCTTTGTCAATTTGGGGGGGTCACAACAAAAGTTTCTTTTCGCGTGCTCACACCCTTTGCTCCTCGCGCCGCCGCAGACTTATTTGTCGCCCTCTGCCGCATCCATTGTCATCGTTGCCTCCGTTGAGCTTATTGGATGTTGTTCCCGCTTGCGTCGTCGTCGTCGACCTGTCCCTCTAATGTCCACACTACTTGAGACGCCATCGCCCCCAACCTCCTCGAACTTGTCGCGGATCCTTTACTCCCTCTGTCACTGTGCGTCATCGTCCCCAACCACGTCGACCTCACATCACCTTCTTTACCCGCTTCCCCGCCATCACCCACCTACCCCTCCGGTCGTCGCGTTGTTCGACCCGTCGTCGCCCCCAACCGGCTTGATTCTGTCGGTAAGTGAGTTTCCTTTTTTAAGTTCATACACATATGGGGTAGAATTGCTACATGTAATTTTATAGTAAATTAGTTGTAGTCATAACATTGTGAGTTGTTTTGGAGATGTATTTGAGGAAATGTGGTTGAAATTTTGTTTCGATGGAAATGTAGTCGAATATTCGAGATGGATATGTAATGAATTGTGCTTGAATATTTGTGGTTGCTCGTGTATTGTTTGCAGGGAATGCATAGGATTGCCCGAGTTTTCACGAAACATTCATTAATTTCCATTTCGTCAAATCACTAGCAACCAATATGTCATATTTTTAGCAAAGGTCATGCCAAAATTTTGTATTTTGTATACAAACTAATAAGAATATGTCATATTTACTTTTGTAAATGTCCAATCGAACGAACTACGTGGGCTCTTCTTCGACACATTCGGCAAACAACGGAGATGCATTTATGGGCGCGCATGGCGAGGAAGATTATGAGGACGTTAATCCAGATGACTTCTATGTGATAGGTAGTGCCTACACAAGTGTTCCTGGTGCAGAGAGTAATCCTGATAAGTGAACTTATGAAGAGGATACTGATGGGTATTCTCCTATGGAAGAGGTGGAGGTGGAGGAGCATGTTTCAAAATCAAAGAAGGAACAAAAACCTAGGAGAAGAAATTCTATCAACACTAACAGGCTTGTCATCACACGATATAACGAGATGAGTGGGATGGTTAGTCCATGGAAAGCGCTGCTCACTACGACAACACCCTAGGTGTCATCCTTCGAGAAGTTTTCTCCATAAACGAGACCAATTTAAGGGATATGGACAAAGCAAATTTGCGAGAACTCCTCATAAGAAGGGTGCACGCAAGATTCAAGTCTCCTAACGAGTATGACAACCTATCGTACCCAAAGAATCAGGTACACACCCATGCAATCCATAAGTTCTTGAAAAATTTGAGTTCTTGGAAATCCACAGCAAGAAAAGAGATTGCAATGAAACCCAACATAGATATCCCTGAGATCCAGCAGGCCTACCATTAGAGTAGATGATTGGAACATTTTCAAGATGCAAAATCAGTAGATCTCTATAGTGATCACCCAATCGTCCATGGGGGAAGGCAATGCAATCAAAGACATTAAGTAACCACACCATTGACAGTCTTGGCTTTGTTGGGAAGAAGCCTGTATGGGACAAGCAGGACACTACATTTGCATCAAAGGGCATTCCAAACTACTTCGAGCAATTCAAGTACCCCCTCGAATATAACTATGTGAGGTAAGTACCATTATGATCATAAGATAGGGGAATTTTCCATGGATCGAAAAACAAGGAAACTACAAGAAGAAATGGAAAAGCGGCACGCAAAACCTCAGAGCTCGCAAGGGTCAAGGGTGTGGTGGAACACTCCTCACCCTGAGCACCGACAAGCTATGTAGAAGTATTTGACTAACTTCATGATTCCCAACATGGACAAAGATTGCCTTCTCGTGCCCTACTATCTGAAGTAAGTCATTTTGTCTAGCTAGATTGTATACTTATTTCGTACGATCTAATTATGCATGCTTCCACATAAAACCATTAAATCGTCTTTTTATGCAAAGAACATTGTGTCCTCATCGTTGTTACCCCGAAGTTTGTCAAAACTTATTTCTTGGATTTGATGACGAAAGTGAAAAAAGACTACATAGGCATCAAGAAGGTCCTAGATGAAGCACTTTTGGAGTATACCAGCCTAGAAGGAGTGATCATAGAGGGGTATTGGAAGTTTGACAAGTTTAAAGAGGTACGCTTCAGCCACAAAATGGACTTTTGTTGCATGCAACAACTGGAGAACAGTGATATTGACGACTATTGATGGGGATATGTACCTAGGGTAGGGTCATAGGCCTGACCTACATGTCCTACCCAAGGACACTACATTGAAGACTGAAATATTACAAGGAAAGCTCCGACTAACTCGCCATGGTGCACGGGTCACTTGATAGAACATCCACTCGGAGACTTTCTCCCTTCACTCGATGGAAGCCTTTCACTCGGAAGAACTAGAAGCGAGTTGACCGCAGAAGATCAGAAGCCACTCTAGGGAGGCCAACGAGCGTGCATTCGACTGGTCGTCATAAGTAACATTTATTACGTACATTATCAGTAACGTACGCCTTTATCTCCACTAATTGAACCCTTGGTTGACGGGTCTTGATGAGGGGTAGCACACTCTATATAAGCCACCCCTCCCCTCTAGCACAAGGGTTCGCACCCCCTGTGACACACTATTCCACACGACAAGAGATCCTGAGCACTAAGACGTAGGGTTGTTACCTCCACGAGAGGGGCCTGAACTCATACATCGTCTGTACAAACTCGTCGTAGCTAGGACTCTCCCTTCTCCTTATGTACCCCCCACCTCTACTGTTAGGATTGTTCTCACGACAGTTGGCGCCCACCTTGGGGCAAGCGTCTAAGCAACTTCCGATGAGTTTGCGATTTTCTTCTTCATCATATGTTCCGGCGGCGGTTTGTTCTTGGGCCACGAGATCTGTATTGGTGCGGTCACCTTCGTCGCCGATGACTCGGCATTGCTTCAGGAGGCGCCTCTAGACGTTGAGGCGCTATCGATCCGCGGGGCGACGCACTTCCGTGCAATGTCTTGCGGCGTTCTTCTTAAGCAACCATCGATTCCGATGTCGATTGCTCTCCCCATTGTTCACCGCCACAAGCGATCCGATCGCTCACGACTCCAGTGATGGGTGAGGCATGCGGCGACTCGCCAAGCATCGTCTCCATAGATTGCGGCTATTGAGCCCGCCGAATCACTTCGTAGCGCGTTCAACTCGGTGCCAGATCATTCTGACATCCCTTCCGAGAGCGAGAGCTACGATCCTGCAGCTGAGGTTTTCATGGAGAGTTCACAACAAGCTCACCTGGTTTCGGCCGCGCCGGACGCGAGGTTGGAGGACCGTCGAGTGAGCATGCCCGCCAACGTCCTCCAGTTTCCGATCGACGTCAACAACAGTTGTTTCCGAGTGGACCTCAGAATAATGTCGAGGTATTTCGTACTCCAGTTCTAAATGTTGCAACCGCCGCTAGGATATAAGATTACATTCAACCGTCAAATTCACAGGCCGGCAGAGGTTTCTAGAAGATTCGAACATTGCTTCACGCAGCGCAACAGCAAAATTCGGTTGTTTCTCAGTCGCTTAGTAGATTACACATTAACTCACCAAGGGCAGACATAGTTCGATTGGTTCATAGTCCGGGGTCACCTCTGCGTCATAGGGGAGGAGGTTACCATGAGGATCAGTATAGAGATCAGGGGCGAAATCAGTTTGCTCCCTGTTATCACCGTGATGACCGTCGTCGAGTGCATTCTCCCCCGCGGAGTGGTTCGTATGTGCCCCGACACTACGATGATAGGCGCCTGTTCGGTGGTGAGCGGAGTCCTAGGTTCGATGCGAGGAATGTACTCGCACACATGCGGATTGACAGGGGTAGGGCTCATAGAGATGGTTATGACACAGATCATCCGAGTGGAAGTAGTGCCATTGTCTTTGGCCCCGAGTGTTTTAGTAGAGCTATTCGATCCGCTGATATTCCCCCAACTTCAGGTTGGCGACTATAATAGGCAAGTTTATGGGAGAGTCAAAGCCTGAAACATGGTTAGATGATTACCGAGTGGTTGTGCAAATTGGTGGAGGAAGTGACGATGTAGCCATGAAGCATTTGTCTCTGATGTTGGATGGCTCGGCTCGAGCGTGGCTGAATAAGTTGGCTCCTTCTAGCATCTATTGCTGGGAGAATCTTGCCCGAGTATTCATCAAAACTATCGAGGGCACGTGCAAGGGTCCCGCTGGTTTGTCTGAGCTACAACATTGTGCACAGAAGCTGGGTGAAACTCTAAGAGATTACATCCAGCATTGGACGACACTCCATCACACGGTGGAAAATGTTTTTGAGCATCAAGCCGTCTACGCCTTCAAGGCTAGTGATAGGTACAGAGAGCTTTATCTGAAGTTTGGTCGAACATGAGATATGTCCCTGAGCAAGATGATGGAGATTTCCACTCGGTACGCCAATGGCAAAGAGGAAGACCGCCTCCACAGCGGTAAGGGAAAGGCAGTCGACAATGATACTAGCGGTGGAAATTCCAATTGGAAGCAGAAACACAAAGCTGATGGTTATGTTCAGGCAAAAGCGACCGCTTTGGCGGCGCAGGGAATGAATAAGGGGAAGCCCAAAGGATAATTTACCCCCAAGAAATTGAAGAATGAGTCAGGAACCAATATTCTAGATATGACGTGTGCAATCCACACAAAGAAAGATGATGAAGGCAATTTCATATTGCGAAAACACACCACTCGGCGGTGCAGATTGTTTATCCAGCAGTTCTAGAAAAAGCAGTCGAGTGAGAAAACTTCTGAAAAGGAGGACGAAGATAAGGAAGATTTTCCTGAGGTCAATGCCACATTGATGATTTTTGCTGATATAGAGAGCAAAAGACGACTGAAAGTTATAAACAGAGAAGTCAACATGTCTGTTCCCACCACTCCCACGTACCTGATGTGGTCTCAGACCCCCATAACATTTGACCAGTCAGATCACCCAGCGTTAACAAGCTTTGGTGGTGGATCCAATTGTGGGAGGCGTTCGTCTCCGCAAGGTTCTGATGGACGAAGGAAGTGGGTTGAACATTTTTTATGCGGATACCCTCAAGGGGATGGGCATTCCGATGTCCCGACTCAGCGAGACCAATATGCAGTTCCATGGAGTCATTCCTGGGAAAAACGCCAAGTCACTCGGACAGATAGCGTTGGACGTGGTGTTCGACACTAACAAGAATTTTTTGCAAGGATAAGTTAACGTTTGAAGTTGTGGACTTCTAGATCGCATATCATGCCATCCTTGGTCGTCCAGCTTATGCCCGTTTCATGGCCCGTCCATGTTACGTGTATCTCAAGATGAAGATGCATGTACCCAAGGGTGTGATCACAATCACAGGAAATCGACAGAGGGCTGAGGAGTGCTTACAACAAGGCCCCAAGATCACCGACTAGCAGATGGCTGTGGTTGAGTTGGAAGAGTATTGGAAGAACATTGATCATGTCGATCTGATGCGCTCCAAGAAGCCCGCTTCTGAGACTGCTTTTCAGTCGGCAGGTGACGTGAATAAAGTGAGCATCCAACTGACAGATCCTAATGTTGCCCCGACCAACATCTCGATGACACTCGATAGCAAATAGGAAGTCGTGCTCATCCAGTTCCTCCGTGAGAACTGGGACATCTTCGAATGGAAGCCTTTTGACATGCCGGGTGTACCTAGGGAACTGGCTGAGCACCGACTGAGGGTTGACCCAAGATCAAAGCCCGTCAAAGAGCATTTGCTTCGGTCGGCAGCAGAGAAACAGAAAGCAATCGGCGAGGAGGTGGCTCGACTCTTGGAGGTAAAGTTCATACGCGAAGTTTACCACTCCGGGTGGCTCTCGAACATCGTCATGTTCCCCAAGAAGGATAAGTTTCTCTGCATGTGTATCGATTTTAAACATATCAATCGGGTCTGTCCGAAAGATCATTTTCCGCTCCCTCGCATCGATCAGATTGTCGACTCGACTGCGGGATGCGAGCATTTATCTTTTCTTGATGCATACTCTGGTTACATCACCATGCATTTTGGCCAGAAAAATGATGGTGCTACTTTCATGCGTATGATTCAGAAATGCTTGCTTGGTCAAATCACTTGGAATGTTGGGGCTTATATGGATGATATTGTAGTCAAATCTCGCAAAGGTTCTGACCTGTTCACTGACTTGGCAGAAACATTCACCAATCTGAGGAAATATGATATCAAGTTGAATCCGGCTAGGCGCACTTTTGGAGTTCCTCGTGGCAAGGGATGACGAGATGATGTATATACTTCTCGCTCCTCATTGGTTACCCCAAGTGGAAGGTTTAGATGTAGTCAGCAGCAAGTTTTCCCTTACACGGAAAGTGTAAGGTTTATCGAACCAGTAGGACTCCTAGGATCAACAAGTAGGTGTCTCCCACCGTGGCGCTAGCAGAAGACATGGACCTGCACACACAACAAATAACTTTGCTCCCAACGAGTACAGAGAGGATGTCCATATCTCCGGCCTTGTAGTTTGCAAAGGATCAAAACACAAGCGGGAAAAGTAATAGTGATTACAACACAAAAGTAAATGAAAACGGTAAATGATGGAGGTGTAAACAATGGTGGTGATATGGACCGGAGTCACATGATGTTCACTAGTGATGTCTCTCTCCCAAAAGACGATAAACAACTATGCTTGGGTAAACAAATTGCAGCTGGGCAATTGAAAGAATTATGAAAGCATCGCTATGCTAATTATGCTACTTGATAGTTAGAGGTTCAATAGTAATGGGCAGTTCGCCAAGAAAAGTAGATCATTTATTCATCAACATCTACTTACTAATCATCCACCTTGAGATATCTATCTAAAACATCTCGCCGGTATTAAGTTGCGAGCCCCACCCAAAGTGTAAACTCAAAGCAAAGGACAACTGCATTAACGAACTATGCGTAAGGTAAATAATCCTTTCAACCGTGGTCACAAGCACCGTTGTTTTCTCCCTGGTGGCAACAGCACATCCCCTAGTCTCATGTTTCTGTCACTCAAGCTAGACATCGAGGGGCATGAACCCACAATCATGCATAATGCTCCCTCTTGGAGTTACAATCTACTACCCAGCCAAAGCAATAAATAGCAACGGAGAACATGCATGAATCACTAAGGAACGTAATATAAAAGGATAATCAAATATATAACTCATAACAATTTGAACATAATCTCATAATCCATCGGATCCCAACAAACCAAGCATAGCAATAGCAAGAGAATTACATAGATGCCTTGATCATGTAGGGAAGCTCACAAGGACTAACCATTGAAGCACAAGATTGGAGAGAAGACATCACATAGCTACTAGTCATGGACCCATGGTCCAAGGAGGACTACTCACGCCACGTCTGGGAAGAGTCCATGGCGGTGGAGAAGCTCCCGGAGGTCAATACTCCCTCTGGTAGGGTGTCGAGAGGAGGTCTCATGACGCTCCCTATCTCGGAAGTGCTGCGGCGGCGGAACATGGAGAAATTCACGATTCTGGATGTGATGGAAGGGTTTTCTCGTGGAGGAGTAAATGTAGGCCAAAGGAGGGCACCGGAGGAGGTGGGACCCACCCAGGCGGTCTCTTGGCGTGGCCTAGGGCCAGGCCGCGCCCACAAGTTGCCTGGGAGGCCCCTGGTCCCCTGGCCCGTCTTCGGTGATCTGGAAGCTTCCGTTACGCATATTTTTTATATATTTTTCTTGGAATTTTTCAGGCTTCGAAAAATTGGGTAAAAGCCCGTGCAAAAAAGACATCAGCAGACAGGAACTGGCACTGGGTGCACTGAGTTAGTAGGTAAGTCCAAATATGTGTAAAATGATATAAAGGTCTAGCAAAACATATAACAATGTCACCCAAAAGATCATGGAACAAGCAGAAATTATTGATACGTTTGGGACGTATCAACATCCCCAAGCTTAATTTCTGCTCGTCCTCGAGTAGATAAATGATAACACAATAATTTAGGTGGTGACATGCTAACACACATATAAGAACTTCAAAGTAAAGCAAGTAAGATATGCAATTCAAGTCAAGACAATAACAAGCAAGAGTCTATATCTAGTATTGAATTTAGCAAAGTAAGAACATAAAGGTGCAAGAGCTCTCGTTCTCCGTGACTCAAATGTCTCCAAATGGTGTTTGCGTGCAAGAAGTGGGAGATGGGTTGAGATCATAAAATATATTTTTAATTGAGATCTCAATCTACTAAACCTTACACTTGGTCTCCTTTGGAATCTTATTTTGACTCATCCCCAAACCACTAGTCAGGCACAAGTCAAAATGATCCTCTCCCTTTCGACTTTGAGCACTCATACAATGGATGAGTGTAATTAAGATATGTTGGCACTTAGGATGGCAAATAGAATAATGATGAGGAAGGAAGACAAAAAGGTGTGAAAGGCTCACATCAATCAGGACAACCATAGGCGAGAGGAAGCCAAATGATAGATATGATGTGAGGAGTAGGGATTGCCATGTAACGGATGCACATATGAGCTAAGGTAAGCTCTCCAATGGAACTAGTGGGGGTGCATCCAACTTGTTTGCTCATGAAGACCTAGAGCTCATTTGAGGAGGCTCGTCATTGGAATATGCAAACCAAGTTCTATAGTGTAAGGGTCCCCACATAGTTATGCATGAATCATAATCTCTATGTAGTACAAATATAGCAATGGAGTACGAGTGTGGATCTTTTAAAAGGAATAGTAGTGTTCCCCTTGTCTCTTTTTATTTCTCTTTTTTCTCTTTTTTCTGGCCTCTTTGGCTCTTTCTTTTTATCTCTCATTTGTCCTCTTTGGGATCTTTTGTTTGTCCTCTTTAGGATCTTTTCCTCACTTAAGGGCAACACTCTATGTTTTACATGGATAGAAAGAAGATCATTACACTTTATAATAAGTACTCAACATAAAGACAAGTGAAAACTATCATGATGTATGCAAATGTATGCCTCTCCGAGTGTAGCAGTATATGCAATGATACTAGCGCGTCATGTAGCAATAATTGGGGCAAGGCCCAACTATCATGCAGCTGTACGATCGAGAAAAAGCATGTATGACACGAAGATTAAGTCATGAGATGGTGGATGTTGCATGGCAATGTATCTCGGAAAGGCTATGGAAATGCCTTAATAGGTAGGTATGGTGGCTGTTTTGAGGAAAGATATAATGAGGCTTATGTATGACAGAGCGTATCATGTCATGGGTTTGGATGCACCGGCGGAGTTTGCACCAACTCTCAGTGTGAGAAAGGGCAACGCACGGTACCGAAGAGCCTAGCAAAATATGGATGGTGGAAGTGCCAACAATAGAATACTCACATTAGTCCGAAGAACTCATACACTTATTATCAGTAACTCTCTATCTAGTTAGGAAATTCACAAAGAGACAAGTACCCTGCTACTTCTCAAACAACAGCACCAGAAATTGACACTTTGACGGAGACTTGCTTGCATTGGCTTTTCCCTTGAAGAGGAAAGGGTGATGCTGCACAAGAGCAGTAAATATTTCTCTCAGTTTGAGAACCAAGGTATCAATCCAGTAGGAGAATCTCGTCAAGTCCAGAGTACCTGCACAAACACAAAAGAGCTTGCACCCAACGCTATAAAGGGGTTGTCAATCCCTTCAAGATTGATTGCAAAGTGAGATCTGAAGGCGGAAAGTGCAACGAAGTAAAAGAGTAAGGCTGAAAATATGGTGTGAAGTAGACCCGGGGGCCATAGTGTTCACTAGAGGCTTCTCTCACAATAGCAAATATTACGGTGGGTGAAAAATTATTGTCGAGCAATTTATAGAACCGCGCAAAGTCATGACGATATCTAAGGCAATGATCATACATATAGGCATCACGTCCGAGACAAGTAGACCGATACTTTCTGCATCTACTACTATTACTCCACACATAGACCACTATCCAGCATGCATCTAGTGTATTGAGTTCATGACGAACAGAGTAACGCCTTAAGCAAGATGACATGATGTAGAGGGATAAACTCAAACCAATGATGAAAACCCCATCTTTTTACCCTTGATGGCAACAACACGATGCGTGCCTCGCTACCCCTTCTATCACTGGGTGAGGTCACCGCACGGTATGAACCCAAAACCAAGCAGTTCTCCCATTGCAAGAATCATAGATCAAGCTGGCCAAACAAAACCCACAACTCGAAGAGAATTACAAGGATATGAAATCATGCATAAGAGAGATCAGAAGAAACTCAAATAAGATACATAGATAATCTGATCGTAAATCCACAATTCATCGGATCTCGACAAACACACTGCAAAAGAACATTACATCGGATAGATCTCCATGAAGATCATGGAGAACTTTGTATTGAAGATCCAAGAGAGAGAAGAAGCCATCTAGCTACTAGCTATGGACCCGTAGGTCTATGGTGAACTATTCACGCATCATCAGAGAGGTCATGGTGTTGATGAAGAAGCCCTCCGTATCCGAATCCCCCCTCCGGCAGGGCACCAGAACGTGCCACAGATGGGATCTTGCGGAGACAGGAGCTTGCGGCGGCGGAAAAGTAATTTCGATGATCTCCTGATTTTTTTCTGGAATTTATGGGAATATATAGGCGAATAACCTAGGGCAGAGGTGGCCGAGGGAGCCCACAAGCCTGGGAGACGCGGGCCCCCCTGGCCGCGGCTAGGGGGCTTGTGGGGTCCCTGGTGGCCCCCTGCCTTGGTTCTCAAGCTTCCCGATCTTCTTCTGTTTTGGAAAAAATCTTTTCGGAAGTTTTATTCCGTTTGGACTCCGTTTAAAATCCTCCTCTGAAAAGGGTCAAAAACACAAAAAAAGGAACTCGCACTTGGCACTAAGTTAATAGGTTAGTCCCAAAAAAGATATAAAAGGCATACAAAACATCCAAAGTTTGACAAGATAAAAGCATGAAACCATCAAAAATTATAGATACGTTGGAGACGTATCAAGCATCCCCAAGCTTAACTCCTGCTCGCCCTCGAGTAGGGAAGTGATAAAGACTGAATTTTTGATGTGGAATGCTACCTAGCATAGTTGTCCTTTGTAACTTCTTTTGTGTGACATGAATGTTCAGATGCATAAGAATCAAAACAATAGTTTGCTATTGACATGAAAACAATAATACTTCAAGCAAACTAGCAAGGTAATCATGAACTTTCGAAATAACAAGGCCAAAGAAAGTTATCCCTACAAAATCATATAGTCTGGCTATGCTCCATCATCCCCACACAACTAATTTAAATCATGCACAACCCCGGTATTGGCCAAGTAATTGTTTTCGCACTCTTACTTTCTCAAATGTTTTACAACTATCACGCAATACATGAGTGTGAGCCATGGATATAGCACTATAGGTGGAATAGAGTGTGGTGGTGGTTGTGAGACAAAAAAAGAGGAGATGGTCACATTGACTCGGCGTATCAAAAGGCTGTGGAGATGCTCATTAATAGATATCAATGTGAATGAGTAGGGATTGCCATACAAAGGATGCACTAGAGCTATAAGTATGTGAAAGCTCAAAAGGAGAACTAGTGGGTGTGCATCCAACTTGCTTGCTCACGAAGACCTAGGGCAATTTTGAGGAAGCCCATCATTGGAATATACAAGCAAAGTTATATAATTAAGATTCCCACTAGCATATGGTGGTGACGAAACGAGAGGCTCTCAATCATGAAGAACATGGTGCTTTTATGAAGCACAAGTGTGGAAAAAGATAGTAGCATTGTCCCTTCTCTCTTTTTCTCTTTTTTTATTACTTGGGCTCTTGAGCCTCTTTTTTATTATTTTGGGGCTCTTTGGCCTCTTTTTTCTCACATGGGACAATGCTCTAATAATGATGATCATCACACTTTTATTTACTCACATCTCAAAGCTCAGAACGATGATGACTCTATAGGAAATGCCTCTGGCAGTGTACCGGGATGTACAACGATCTAGCTTGGCGTATGACGTTGAAACATCTCGCTAGCTATCTTGCAATCATGAAATGGCAATATGAGAGTGAAGGCACAAGTCATGAGACGAACGGTGGGAGTTGCATGGCAATGTATCTCGGAATGGCTATGAAAATGCCATAGTAGGTAGGTATGGTGGCTGTTTTGAGGAAGGCATATGGTGGGTTTGTGCACCGGCGAGAATTGCACGGCACCAGAGAGGCTAGCAATGGTGGAAGGTGAAAGTGCATCTATACCATGGACTCACATTAGTCATGAAGAACTCACATACTTGTTGCGAAAGTTTTTATTAGTAATCGAAACAAAGTGCTGAACGCATACTCCTAGGGGAAGGGTTGGTAGGTGTTAACCATCGCGCGATCCCAACCGCAACACAAACGATGACAATCAATAGATTAATTATGCTCCGACTTCCTAACATAGCGGTTCACCATACGTGCACGCTACGGGAATCACTAACTTCAACACAAGTATTTCTAGATTCACAACACCCTACTAACATAACTATTAATATTACCAAATCCACGTCTCAAAATTAATTGAGAGGAATCAAAACTTCTCTTTCTACTCAATGCACATGAAGATGGAGGTTTTTGTATCCTCTTTGGGTACCTATCACCTTTGGGACTACTTTCATAGCACAAGCCAACTACCAAGTTACGCACCATCGTGCTCTAAAAGATCTAAGTGAAGCATATAGAGCATAATGGTCTAGCTCAAAAGATATAAGTGAAGCACGATGAGCATTCTAGCAAATTCACGATGAGTGCATGTCTCTCTCAAAAGGCGTGCAGCAAGGATGATTGTGACACAACAAAAATAAAAGACTCCTACGATAAAAGACGCTCCAAGCAAAACACATATCATGTGGTGAATAAAAATATAGCTCCAAGTAATGTTACCGATGGATTGAAGACGAAAGAGGGGATGCCTTCCCGGGGCATCCCCAAGCTTAGGCTTTTTGGTGTCCTTGAATTTGTATTGGTATGCCTTGGGCATCCCCAAGCTTGAGCTCTTTCCACTCCTTATCTCTTTGTCCATGAGAACATCACCCAAAACTTGAAAACTTCACAACACAAAACTTAAAAAGAAACTCGTGATAACATTAGCACAAGAAAACAAACTACCACCTCTTTAGGCACTGTAGCAATATTAATTTCTATTTATATTGGTGTTAGATTACTGTATTCTCACTTTTCCATGGCTCGTACCCCCCGATACTATCCATTGTTTCATCAAAACAAGAAACCAACTCAACAAAAACAGAATCTGTAAAAAACAGACCAGTCTGTACCAATCTGTATACTTCGTATACTTATGGTACCTCAAAAATTCTGAACAATTACGACTGTCTGGGAAAAAGGCATATAAACCAGCAGCAAAAATAATCAACTCAAAATCTCTTTCTGAATAAAAATGAAAAATAATCTCGTTTGCAAAAAGTTTTTGTCTTTTTCCAGCAGGATCAAACAACCATCACCAAGACTAGTCATAAAGGTTTTGCTTGGCTCAAACACAAAAAGAAACACAAAAGACACAATCACAACAGAATTATGATAGTGTGGACGCAACAAAACAGAAAAGAAAAAGATAGATTCATTGGGTTGCCTCCCAACAAGCGCTATTGTTTAACGCCCTTAGCTAGGCATAAGGTGATGGAATCACGTATCGTCGTCTTTGGTGCTCAAACCATAAGTAGCCCTCATCATGGATTCATAAGGCAATCTTATTTTATTTCTAGGAAAATGCTCCATGTCCTTCTTTAAAGCAAATTGAAATCTAATATTCCCTTCCTTCATATCGATGATAGCACCGATAGTCCTTAGGAAAGGTCTACCAAGAATAATAGGGCATGTAGGATTGCAATCAATGTCAAGCACAATGAAATCCACGGGTACATAGTTCCTATTTGCAATAATAAGAACATCATTGATCCTTACCATGGGTTTCTTGACAGTAGAATCCGCAAGATGCAAATTAAGAGGACACTCCTCAATCTCATTAAAACCCAGAACATCACATAAAGACTTTGGAATCGCGGAAACACTAGCACCTAAATCACACAAAGCATTGCATTCATAGTTTTTTATTTTGATTTTGATAGTAGGTTCCCACTCATCATGAAGCTTTCTAGGGATAGAGACTTCCAATTCAAGTTTCTCTTCAAGAGATTTTATCACAGCTTCGACGATATGATCGGTAAAGGCCTTGTTTTGGCTATAAGCGTGTGGAGAGTTTAGCATGGATTGCATCAAGGAAATGCATTCAATCAAGGAGCAACTATCATAATTGAATTCCTTGAAATCCAAAGTAGTAATTTCATTACTACTCAAAGTTTTAATATCTTCCACTCCACTTTTAATGCTTTTAGCATCAAGATAGATGGACTCCGAATCATTGGGGCGTTTTTCAAACAAGGTGGATTCATATCTAGCACCATCATCATTAGGTTTGACACAAGAAAACAAAGATTAAATGGGAGTCACACCAAGCACTTTAAGATCTTCGTGATTCTTATCACGAGAACACACCTTTTTAAGGCATTCATGTCTAGCACGAATTTGGGCGGTTCTTTTTTTGCTCTCACTCATGGAAACACGCATAGCTTTCAAAGTTTCATCCATATTGATCTTGGGAGGAGCACATCTAACTTTCAAAGCATCAATATCACTAGACATTCTATCAACGCTCCTAGCCAAATTGTCAATTTTGAGTAGTTTTCCCTCTATGGATGCATTGAAAATCTTTTGCGAGTTGATAAACTCTTTGATATTACTCTCTAGATCATAGGGTAATCTATTATAATTTCCATGAGTATTGTTGAAGGAGTTACCAAAGTTATTAGAGGAGTTACTAGGAAAAGGACTAGGAACATAGTTTCCTCTAAAAGCGTTGTTGTTGCCAAAATTATTCCTACCAACAAAATTAACGTCCAAGCTAGCGTTGCTACTCTCAATCAGGGAAGACAAGGGCCTATCATTAGGATCTAAAGGAGCACTTCTACTAGCAACCAAATTCATTAACTCATCCATTTTAGCACTCAACGAGTTAATTTCTTCTATAGCGTGTACCTTCTTACTAGTAGGTGACCTTTCAGTGTGCCACTGGGAGTAGTTCGTCATGATATTATCTAGGAGTTTTGTGGCTTCTCCTAACGTAAGGATGATGGGTTGCTAGAGTGACAGAAGCTTAAACCCTAGTTTATGTGTTGCTTCGTAAGGGGCTGATTTGGATCCACTAGTTTAATGCTATGGTTAGACTTTGTCTTAATTCTTCTTTCGTAGTTGTGGATGCTTGCGAGAGGGGTTAATCATAAGTGGGATGCTTGTCCAAGTAAGGGCACTACCCAAGCGCCGGTCCACCCACATATCAAACTATCAAAGTAACGAACGCGAATCATATGAACATGATGAAAACTAGCATGACAGAAATTCCCGTGTGTCCTCGGGAGCGTTTTTACTCCTATAAGACTTTGTCTAGGCTTCTCCCTTGCTACAAAAAGGATTGGGCCACTTTGCTGCATCGTTGCTACTTTTGTTACTTGTTTCTTGCTACGAATCACCTCATCATACAATCACTTGTTACCGATAATTTCAGTGCTTGCAGATATTACCTTGCTGAAAACCACTTGTCAGATCCTTCTGCTCCTCGTTGGGTTCGACACTCTTACTTATCGAAAGGACTACGATAGATCCCCTATACTTGTGGGTCATCAAGACTCTTTTCTGGCGCCGTTGTCAGGTAGTGAAGCGCCTTTGGTAAGTGGGACTTGGTAAGGAAAAATTCATATAGTGTGCTGAAATTTATTGTCACCTGTCACTATGGAAACTAATCCTTTGAGGGGCTTGTTCGGGGTATCTTCACCTCGAACGGAAGCACAAATAGTTGCTCCTCAACCTGCTGCACCTACTGAAAATATTTGCTTTGAATTTCCTTCGGGTATGCTTGAGAAACTGCTGGCTAATCCTTTTACAGGAGATGGAACATCACATCCAGACTTGCATCTAATCTATGTAGATGAAGTTTGTGGTTTATTTAGGCTTGCAGGTTTGCCCGAGGATGAGGTCAAGAAGAAGGTATTTCCTTTATCTTTGAAGGATAAGGTGTTGACATGGTATAGGCTATGTGATGATACTGGATCATGGAACTACAAAAGGTTGAAATTGGAATTTCATCAAAAGTTTTATCCTATGCATTTAGTACATCGTGATCGGAATTATATTTATAATTTTTGGCCTCGTGACAGAGAAAGCATCGCTCAAGCTTGGGGGAGGCTTAAATCAATGTTATATTCATGCCCCAACCATGATCTCTCGAGATAAATTATCATTCAGAACTTCTATGCTCGGCTTTCTCATGATGATCGCACCATGCTTGACACTTCTTGTACCGGTTCTTTTATGAAGAGAGATATTGACTTCAAATGGAATTTATTGGAGAGATTTAAACGCAACTCTGAAGATTGGGAGCTTGAAGAAGGTAAGGAGTCAGGTATGAATTTCCAGTTTGATTGCGTTAAATCCATTGTTGAAACAAATACTTTTTGTGACTTCAGCGCTAAGTATGGACTTGACTCTGAGATAGTAGCTTCATTGTGTGAATCTTTTGCTGCTCATATTGATCTCCCCAAAGAGAAGTGGTTAAATATCATCCTCCTTTAGAAGTCAATGTTGTTAAACCCAATCCAGTTGAAGAGAGAGTCATTGCCTATAATGATCATGTTGTTCCGAGTGCTTACATTGAGAAACCACATTTCCGTGTTAGGATAAAGGATCATTCTAAAGCTTCAACTGTGATATGTAGAGGCTACATTAGAACACCTACACCCCCTGAGCCAATTAGAGTTGAACCTAGCATTGCTATTATCAAAGATCTTCTGTCCGATGATGTTGAGGTACATAATATTCACTTCTGTGAAGATGCTGCTAGAATTGCTAAACCTCACGCTAGAGACAAACATAGGCATGTTGTTGCCACGCCTGTTGTTTCTGTTAACATAGGAGATCATTGTTATCATGGCTTATGTGATGTGGGTGCTAGTGTTAGTGCAATACCTCAATCCTTATATGATGAAATCAAAGATGAGATTGCACCTATTGAGATAGAGCCTATTGATGTCACTATTCAGCTTGCCAATAGAGATACTATCTGCCCTGTGGGAATTGTTAGGGATGTTGAAGTCTTGTGTGGTAAAACGAAGTATCCTGCTGATTTCCTCGTTCTTGCTACCACCCAAGATAGCTTTTGTCCCATCATATTTGGCAGACCCTTCCTCAATACCGTCAATGCTCATATTGACTGTGAGAAGCCGACTGTCACTGTTGGTTTTGAAGGTGTGTCACATGAGTTCAATTTCTCCAAGTTTGGTAGACAACCTCATGAAAAGGAGTTGCCTAGTAAGGATGAAACTATTGCCTTAGCCTCTATTGCCGTGCCTCCTACTGATCCTTTAGAGCAATACTTTCTAGAGCATGAAATTATATGCATATAGATGAAAGGGATGAGATAGATAGAGTTGTCTTAGAACAATATCCTATCCTTAAGAATAATCTTCCCGTTGAACTGCTTGGGTATCCACCCCCGCCAAAGGGTGATCCTGTGTTCGAGCTTAAACAGTTGCCTGATACTCTTAAGTATGCTTATCTTGACGAAAAAGAAATATATCCTGTCATACTTAGTGCTAGCCTCTTAAAGCATGAAGAAAAGAAATTACTAAAAACATTGAGGAAGCACCGTGCTGCTATTGGATATACTCTTGATGATCTTAAGGGCATTAGTCCCACTCTATGCCAGCACAAGATTAAGACTGATCCTGATTCCAAACCAGTTGCTGATCATCAACGGAGATTAAATCCTAAGATGAAAGAAGTAGTAAGACAAGAAATACTAAAGCTCCTGGAAGCAGGTATTATCTATCTTGTTGCTCACAGTGATTGGGTGAGTCCGGTGCATTGCGTCACTAAGAAGGGAGGCATTACCGTTGTTCCTAATGATAAGGATGAATTGATCCCACAGAGGATCATTACTGGTTATAGGATGGTGATCGATTTTAGGAAATTGAATAAAGTCACTAGGAAAGATCATTACCATTTGCCTTTTATCGACCAAATTCTAGAAAGACTGTCTAAACACACACACTTCTGCCTTCTAGACGGTTATTCTGGTTTCTCCCAAATACCAGTTGCACAATCTGATCACGAGAAAACCACTTTCACCTGCCTTTCGGTACCTTTGCTTATAGACATATGCCTTTTGGCTTATGTAATGCACCTGTCACCTTTCAAAGATGTATGATGGCTATATTCTCTCACTTTTGTGAAAAGATTGTTGAGGTTTTCATGGATGACTTCTCCGTTTACGGGTCTTCTTTTGATGATTGCCTCAGCAACCTTGATCGAGTCTTGCAGAGATGTAAAGACACCAATCTTGTCTTGAATTGGGAGAAGTGCCACTTTATGGTTAATGAAGGCATCGTCTTAGGACATAAAATTTCTGAAAGAGGTATTGAAGTCGATAAGGCTAAGGTTGACGCAATCGAGAAAATGCCATACCCACAGATATCGAAGGTATAAGAAGTTTCCTTGGTCATGTTGGTTTCTATAGAAGGTTCATTAAAGACTTCTCTAAGATTTTAGGCCTATTACCAATCTTTTGCAAAAATATATCCCTTTTGTGTTTTTACGATGATTGTGAGGAAGCCTTCGAAATACTTAACAAGGCTTTGATAACTGCACCTATTGTTCAACCACCTGATTGGAACTTACCTTTTGAAATCATGTGTGATGCTAGTGATTATGCTGTTGGTGTTGTTCTAGGGCAAAGAGTTGATAAGAAGTTGAATGTTATTCACTATGCTAGTAAAACTCTAGACAGTGCCCAAAGAAACTATGCTACTATGGAAAAGGAGTTTTCAGTAGCCGTGTTTGCATGTGAAAAGTTCAGGTCTTACATAGTTGATTCCAAAGTCACTATTCACACTGATCACGCTGCTATTAAGTACCTCATGGAGAAGAAGGACGCTAAACCTAGACTTATCAGATGGGTTCTATTGCTACAAGAGTTTGATTTGCACGTTGTCGACAGGAACGGTGCTGATAACCCCGTAGCAAATAACTTGTCTAGGTTGGAGAACGTTCTTGATGACCCACAACCTATTGAGGATAGCTTTCCTGATGAGCAATTGCATGTCATCAATGCTTCACGTAGTGCACCATGGTATGCTGATTATGCAAACTATATCGTTGCCAAATATATACCACCTAGTTTCACGTACCAGCAAAAGAAGAAATTCTTCTTTGACTTGAGATATACTTTTGGGATGATCCTCACCTTTATAAGGAAGGAGTAGATGGTGTTATTAGACGTTGTGTACCTGAACATGAACAGGGACAGATCCTACAGAAGTGTCACTCCGAGGCCTACAGAGGACACCATGCGGGAGATAGAACTGCACACAAGGTATTGCAATCAGGTTTCTATTGGCCCACTCTCTTCAACGATACCACTAAGTTTGGCTTGTCTTGTGACGAATGTCAAAGAATAGGTAATATCTGTAAACGTCAGGAAATGCCTATGAACTATTCACTTGTCATTGAACCATTTGATGTTTGGGGCTTTGATTATATGGGACCTTTTCCAAAATCCAACGGGTATACTCATATCCTAGTTGTTGTTGATTATGTCACTAAGTGGCTAGAAGTTAACCCCGCTAGTAGTGCTGATCACAACACCTCTATCAGGATGCTTAAGGAAGTTATCTTCCCCAGATTTGGAGTCCCTAGATATCTAATGACCGACGGTGGATCACATTTCATTCATGGTTCTTTCCGTAAAACGCTTGCAAAGTACGATGTCAACCATAGAATTGCATCTCCCTATCACCCTCAGTCCAATGGTCAAGTAGAGCTAAGCAATAGAGAGATTAAACTGATTCTACAAAAGACTGTCAACAGGTCTAGAAAGAATTGGTCTAAGAAGCTCGATGATGCACTGTGGGCTTATAGAACTGCCTATAAGAATCCCATGGGCATGTCTCCATACAAAATGGTGTATGGTAAAGCATGTCATCTACCTCTTGAGATAGAGCATAAAGCTTATTGGGCAATCAAAGAGCTCAACTTTGATTTCAAACTTGCTCGTGAGAAGAGGTTATTTGACATTAGCTCGCTTGATGAATGGAGAACTCAGGCATATGAAAATGCCAAGTTGTTCAAAGGAAAGGTAAAGAGGTGGCATGATAAGAGGATACAAAAGCGTGAGTTCAGTGTAGGTGATTATATCTTGCTATATAATTCTCGTTTAAGATTCTTTGCACGCAAGCTTCTCTCTAAATGGGAAGGTCCCTATATTGTTGAGGAAGTATATCGTTCCGGTGCTATCAAGATCAACAACACGGAAGGTAATTGTCCGAGAGTGGTAAACGGGCAGAGAATCAAGCATTATATCTTACATACTCCCATAAATGTTGAGAGCAATATTATCAATACCATAACTCCGGAGGAGTACATAAGGGATATTTATCAGCCTCTTTCAGACTCCGAAAATGAAGAGGTATGTGATTCGGTAAGTAAACCGACTCCAAAACCTTTCCCGTAGCAATTTTCCTCCGTTTTGGAATGTTTGAAAAAATAGAAAAATTTAAAGTAGTCTGGAAAGTGCCCGAGGAGGCGACAAGCCTGCTAGGCCCGGCCTACCCCCCTGGCTGGGCCTAGAGGGCTTGTGGCCACCTCGTGCGCCTCCCGGACTCCGTTCTCGTGTGGAGTACTCCTTCTGGTCTGGAAAAAATCATTATATATTATCCCGAAAGGTGTGATCCTCGTATCACGCAGATTTCCTCTATTTTCGTTTCGAGCATGTTTCTGTTGCAGATCTAGATCGCTATGACGTCCCCAAAAGCTCTGAAGGACAAGATCTTCGAGAAGGCCATCAATCCCTACCTCACGGGAGTGCTGCAACACCCTCAATCTATCGAGATGCATGAGGGGATGTTGCACATCCGTGATGTTGAGGGGCCCAAGAAGACCGGAAGCGTGGAGACAAGGCTCGAAGCAATGGAGCAACAGGTCTTCAAGTGTCAAGGGATGGTGGAGCGTGGACTCAACGCCAACCACATGATGATCACGGAGTTCACCAGTAAGCACAGGATTGATGTCAATGACATTGGGAAGCACCTCTCCAGGCTCTATGACAGGATTGATCACCTCCAGGCCCAGATCTATGACCTGCAGAACCAAAATTGTGAGTAGGAGTATAGATTTAAATCAATAAGGTTGCCTGCAGATTTGAGGATTCCGGAGACTCATTCATCTTTCCATGATGGAGCACCGATGCCTTGGAAGATGGAGGATCAAACCCATGTTGCAACAAGTCCACCACCATCACCTCCAAAGGAAGACAACTAAGCATGGGTATGGGCAATCCCCTTGGCTTGTGCCAAGCTTGGGGGAGTTGCCCCGGTATCGTATCACCATCATATCTTTTGCCTTTACCTTTGTTTTAGTTTGTTCCTTTTCAGTTTTCTCTTTCTCTAGGAGAATAAAAGTCTTAGTGTTTTAGTATTGAGTTTTTCTTTGTGTCACCCCCGATGTATTCGAGCTCGTGATCCATATAATAAAGAGTGTCTTAGTTGAAGGGCTTCGCCTCTTGCCATGATCAAAAAGATTGATAAAGAACAAAAGCATGAAAGATCATGTAGTGATCTTATGGGAAGTGATGGCTTCACATATAAAAAGAATGATGATTGAAACTTGTTGAGGGTATACAAACGTAGACGTTGGTCATTGTTGAAATTAATAGGAAGTGATAAAGAAGGAGAGGTTCACATATAAATATATCATCCTTGACACCATCTATGATTGTGAACGCTCACTAAACTATTACATGCCTAGAAGTAGATGTTGGACAAGGAAGACAACATAATGAATTGTGTTTGCTTGGTTCCGAACAATGTTATATGATTAGAGATCCCTTAGCATGTGACGATTGTTTCCACCTCTTATTAGCCAAACCTCCCGCACTAAGTAGAGATAGTACTTCTACATCCACAAACCTTCAACCCAGTTTTGCCATGAGAGTCCACCATACCTACCTATGGATTGAATAAGATCCCTCAAGTAAGTTTTCATCGGTGCAAGCAATAAAAATTGCTCGCTAATATGTATGATCTATTAGTGTGTGGAAAATAAGCTTTGTACGAACCTGTGATGAGGAAGACATAAAAGCGACAGACTACATAATAAAGTTCTTTATCACATGAGGCAATATAAAGTGACGTTCCTCCGCACTAAGAGGACACGCATCCAAACCTCAAAAGTCATGACAACATCTGCTTCCCTCTGCGAAGGGCCTATCTTGTACCTTTACTTTTTGCCCTTGAAAGAGTCATGGTGATCTTCACCAAATCCTTGTTTCGCCTTTATCTTGGCTAACGTCATATGCTAGGGAAAGATCTATATTCATATGTCAACTTGGAGGTAAGTATCCATGATTTATTATTGTTGACATTACCCTTGAGGTAAGCAGTTGGGAGGCAAAACTATAAGCCCCTATCTTTCTCTGTGTCCAGCTGAAACTTTGATCTCATGAGTACCACATGAGTTGTAGCAATTGTAGAGAACGAAAAGATGATTGAGTATGTGGATTTGCTTTACAAGCTCTTATTTGACTCTTTCTGATGTTGTGATAAATTGCAATTGCTTCAATGACTAAAGTCTATCGGTTGTTACTTCTCGGTAAGGTTCTTGATCCATACTTTACCTTGTGAAGGAATTGTCACTTTAGCATGAGAGATTATATGTTGGTATTGTTGTTCTAATCATGATCATGATGCCTGCATGTTCGTATCTCGTTTTGTCGACACCTCTCTCCCTAAACATGTGGTCATGTTTATTGATCTAGGCTTTCACTTGAGGACAAGCGAGGTCTAAGCTTGGGGGAGTCGATACGTCCATTTTGCATCATGCTTTCATGTTGATATTTATTGCTTTTTGGGTTGTTATTACACTTCAAGGTACAATACTTATGCCTTTTCTCTCTTATTTTGCAAGGTTTACATGAAGAGGGAGAATGCCGGCAGCTGGAATTCTGGCCTAAAAAAGGAGCAAGTTTGAGATGCCTATTCTGCGCAAATCCAAAAGCCGTGAAAATCAACGTGCATTTTTTTGGGAATATATAAAAAATACTGGGCAGAAGAAGTGCCAGAGGGGCGCCACCAGGAGGCCACAAGCCTGCCAGGCCCGGCCTACCCCCCTGGCCGGGCCTGGGGGCTTGTGGGCCCCCTGTTGCCCCTCCGGCACTCATCTTTTGCTATATGAAGGGTTTCGTTCCAGAAAAAATCAGAAGTGAGCTTTCGGGAGGAGCCGCTGCCGCCACGAGGCGGAACTTGAGTAGAACCAATCTAGAGCTCCGGTAGGACGATCCTGCCGGGGAAACTTCCCTCCCGGAGGGGGAAATCATCGCCATCGTCATCACCAACACTCCTCACATCGGAGGGGACTCATCACCATCAACATCTTCATCAGCACCATCTCATCTCCAAACCCTAGTTCATCACTTCTAACCAATCTCCGTCTCACGACTTCGATTGGTACTTGTAAGGTTGCTAGTAGTGTTAATTACTCCTTGTAGTTGATGCTAGTTGGATTATTTGGTGGAAGAGTTTATGTTCAGATCCTTGATGCTACTCATTACCTCTCTGGTCATGAATATGATTATGCTTTGTGAGTAGTTACTTTTGTTCCTGAGGACATGGGATAAGTCATGCTAATAGTAGTCATGTGAATTTGGTATTTGTTCGATATTTTGATGTGTTGTATGTTGTTTTTCCTCTAGTGGTGTTATCTGAACATCGACTACATAATACTTCACCATTATTTGGGCCTAGAGGAAGGCATTGGGAAGTAGTAAGTAGATGATGGGTTGCTAGAGTGACAAAAGCTTAAACCCTAGTTTATGCGTTGCTTCGTAAGGGGCTGATTTGGATCCACTAGTTTAATGCTATGGTCAGACTTTGTCGTAATTCTTCTTTCGTAGTTGCGGATGCTTGCGAGAGGGGTTAATCATAAGTGGGATGCTTGTCCAAGTAAGGGAAGTACCCAACCGCCGGTCCACCCACATATCAAACTATCAAAGTAACGAACGTGAATCATATGAACATGATGAAAACTAGCATGACAGAAATTCCCGTGTGTCCTCGGGAGCGTTTTTCCTCCTATAAGACTTTGTCCAGGCTTGTCCCTTGCTACAAAAGGGATTGGGACACTTTGCTCCACCGTTGCTACTTTTGCTACTTGTTGCTTGCTACGAATCACCTCATCATACAATCACTTGTTACCGATAATTTCAGTGCTTGCAGATATTACCTTGCTGAAAACCACTTGTCAGATCCTTCTGCTGCTCGTTGGGTTCGATACTCTTACTTATCGAAAGGACTACGATAGATACCCTATACTTGTGGGTCATCAGCAAGTTGCTTAAAATTCATGATATCATTACGAAGAGTGATATTCTTAGCCGGCGGAAAATACTTGGATATGTAAGCATCTTTGCACTTATTCCAAGAATCAATACTATTTTTGGGCAAATACGAAAACCAAGTGTTTGCTCGATCCCGCGACAAGAAAGGAAAATGCTTCAATTTAATCACATCATTATCCACACCTTTCTTCTTTTGCATATCGCAAAGCTCAATGAAGGTATTAAGATGGGATGCGGCATCTTCACTAGGAAGGCCGGAGAATTGCTCTTTCATAACAAGATTCAGCAAAGCGGCACTGATTTCGTATGACTCCGCACTAGTGGCGGGAGCAATCGGAGTACTAATAAAATCATTATTATTAGTATTCAAGAAGTCACAAAGTTTGGTGTTTTCAATCATGGTGACTTCAGCAAGCAAGCAAGCACACAAGCGAACAAAGAGCGAGCGAGAAAAAAGGGCGAACGAAAAAAGGCAAACGAAAAAGGCAAATATTTTTTTGTAAATTTTTGTTTTTCAGAAGTGGGGGAGAGGAAAATGAGAGGCAAAAAAGTAAATGCAAGAGATGAGTTTGCTTACTTGGATGAGTTCTTGACTTGATCCTCCCCGGCAACGGCGCCAGAAATCCTTCTACTACTTCTCAAACAACAGCGCCAGAAATTGACACGTTGACGGAGACTTGCTTGCGTTAGCTTTTCCCTTGAAGAGGAAAGGGTGATGTAGCACAGGAGCAGTAAGTATTTCCCTCAGTTTGAGAATCAGGTATCAATCCAGTAGGAGAATCTCGTCAAGTCCAGAGTACCTGCACAAACACAAAAGAGCTTGCACCCAACGCTATAAAGGGGTTGTCAATCCCTTCAAGATTGATTGCAAAGTGGGAATATATAGGTGAAAGACCTAGGGCAGAGGTGGCCCAGGGAGCCCACGAGCCTCGGAGGCGCGGGCCTCCTGGCCGCGGCTAGGGGGCTTGTGGGGTCCCTGGTGGCCCCCTACCTTGGTTCTCAAGCTTCCCGATCTTCTTTTGTTTTGAAAAAGATCTTTTCAGAGGTTTTATTCCGTTTGGACTCCGTTTAAAATCCTCCTCTGAAAAGGGTCAAAAACTTAGAAAAACAGGAACTGGCACTTGGCACTGAGTTAATAGGTTAGTCGCAAAAAAGATATAAAAGGCATACAAAACATCAAAAGTTTGACAGGTTAAAAGCATGAAACCATCAAAAAATATAGATACATTGGAGACGTATCATACCCCGAGGAGGAGTGTTTGGGGGTTTCGTTATTCTTGCGCATCCTCGACTCATGGTAACGTGAGGGTACTCTATATATTCCAACCCCTCCAGAGGTTAGCGATCAATTTAGTAACTAGAGTTCTCAACTAATTTTTAGTTTTTGAGAAACACACGAATTTCCCAAAAATCGACACCTATCACTAATAGGCTCAAGCTCTTGGCACCAATAGTCCAAACATAACTCAAATCAATACCTCAAAACTATTGCAAGTTACTACTATACTTAAATAGCAAACTCAGTTACCTACTCATGCAAGACACACAACTCAGTGCAACGAGCCAACTCTCTAAACAAGATCAGCATGATAACTCAAGAGAGTTCCAAAAGCAACCTAAATAAAAGATCTTAAAAAGATAAGCATGAAAACTAAGAGCTAAGCATGACAGTAGCTATGGAAAGATGAAGAACACACAAAAAAAGATAAGCATGAAAACCTATGTTGTGTTCTAGAGTGGAATGGAGCATGTCTCTCTCCCAAACAAGATAGGCTAGGTTCCAACTTGTTACGAACAACAAGCAAAACTAAAACAAACTAAAAAGTAAAGAGAGGGACGCTCCAAGCATAGCACATAACATATGAAGTGATAAAAATATAGCATGGAGATGGACGAACTGATGATTGCTGATAGAGAAGGGGATGCACGGGGGCATCCCGAAGCTTAGGCACTTGAGTCTCCTTGAATATTTCTTGGGGTGCATGGGGGAATCCCCAAGCTTGACCGCTTGACACTCATGTATCTTCTTTCATCATCTCCCATGGCATACTTGAAAACTCCCTTCATACGGAACTCATCATAAGCTGATTAGAGTGGTTAGTATCCTTAATAAAATAATTCATTACTTGCTTGAAATAAAGATTTTCATGAAAAGCTACTATTTCTCATGATTTCCAAAAGGTTTTTGCAAATAAAAAGTAACCTTAGGATTTGCAAAACAATGAAAATGCAAAACATCACAAAATCTGTGAAAAATAGAACAACACGTAGTATATAATTTATTCGGGGCACTTTTGCAACACAAATCAAAAAACTCAGATTAGATGCCAGAAAGGCAATTATATAGAGCATGTTGTCAAAAAAATCAGATCAAAATTATGTTTTGGTGAGTTTTGACGAATTTTTCCACCAAACAGACATAATCTGTTTGTGGGCCGCATGTCACAATTTTTTTAACTTTCTTGCATCGGAGGCTATAGCTTGGCACAAAGCTTAAAAATAAAGGTACAATGATGTTGCTACAGTAGTAACAAGAATCAATACTACTAAAACTAAAAGTAAATCTTCACTTTGTTCTGTTTTCTGGATATAATTCGTCGATTAGATAAGCTAACATTGTCGATTGACAGCTACAAATGTCATCCACTTGGAAGACAATGATGAACTGCATCGATCGACTGCTGAATTGCCTTCAGACCTTGGCGACTCGTCGTGAGCCAAAACTGGGCTTGAGATTCCGCTGCCGAATGCTCCTCCAGCGAGTTCAACCCTTGATGAATCAATACTACTAAAACTAAAAGTAAAAAACAAATTGGGTTGCCTCCCAACAAGCGCTTTCTTTTATGCCTTTGAGCTAGGCATAATGCAAGCAGATCAAGTGTTATCAACTCCAAAAGAATAACTTTCCCGAGTAACGGACTCATAAGGTAACTTAATCTTCTTTCTAGGGAAGTGTTACATTCCCTTTTTAAGGGGGGATTGGAATTTAATGATTCCCTCTTTGATGTCAATGGTAGCACCAACGATGCGGAGAAAAGGACGTCCATAATAAGAAAATCAATGGGCACCTAATTATCATTGACAACAATAAGCACATCATAAATTCTCCCTAAAGGTTTCTTTATGGAAGAATAAACAAGACGAACACCAAAAGAACATGGATCATAAGGTTTCCAATCAAGCATATCATACATTCTTTTGGGCATAACGGAGACACTAGCTCCAACATCACACAATGCAAAGCAAGAAATATTATTCAATTTAATCTTGACCATAGGATCCCAACCATCTTCTAGTTTCCTAGGAATAGAAGTCTCTAGCTTAAGCTTTTCCTCCCTAGCTTTGATAATAGCATTGGTAATATGCTCGATGAAGGCAATATTAAGCGTACTAGTGTGGGGATCTTTAGCCATTCTTTGCAAAAAAAGTGATCACTTCGGAAAGACTACAATTGTCAAAATAAAGATTACTACCATTAATTAAAGTGGTAGTAATGTCATCTAAGCTAATTCTTTTAGTAGTCTCTAAATTCAAAGGACCTTCTTTGTCCTATAGTTGAGGTATTAGCATCACCATTAGTAGGTCCATTGGGACTAGGAGTGTGATGGGTGCTAAAAGTTTTGAGATCCTCAACAACTTGTATAGTAGCAATGGTAGTGTGTGTAGGAAGGCTCTTAATTCCCTCTTCCTCTTATTTTCCTCTATCCCATCTATCCTTAAGTTTGGCTAGCATTCCTATGTTCTCATTAATTTGGACTTGGATAGCATTCATGGGTGTGGTGTTCCTTTCTTCAAGTGGGGAAGTTCTAATTTTAAGCATCTCTACGTCATGAGCTATGTTGCCCACCTTCAAAGAGAGACTATCTAATTTTTCTAGTTTCTCTTCTACATTCTTGTTGAAGGCCTTTTGAGAAGTGATAAAATCTTTAAGCATGCTCTCTAATTCAGAAGTGGAGTTTTTGGTGCTAGGATAATTGTTGTTGTTCCCATAGTTGTTGGATGAGAACGGTCTAGGATTGCTACCAAAATTACTCCTATAAGCATTGTTATTAAAGTTGTTCCTAGAGATAAAATTAACATGAACTTACTCTCTTTCTTGAGCAACCAAAGAATTTAAAGGAACATCATGAGGATCAATAGGAGCTTGCTTAGTGAGTAAAGTCATGATCAAGTCAACCTTATCATTAAGGGAGGAGATCTCCTCAACAGAGTTTACCTTCCTACCTGTTGGAGCTCTCTCGGTGTGCCATTGAGAATAATTTGTCATCATCTCATCCAATAGCTTTGTGGTAGCATCAATTGTAGTTGACATAAAGGTTCCTCCCACGGCCGAGTCTAACAGATTCCGCAAGGTAAAGTTCAATCTTGCATAGAAAGTTTGGATAACCATCCAAGTAGTCAAACCATGTGTAGGGAAATTCTTAACAAGAGATTTCATACGTTCCCAAGCTTGAGCAACGTGTTCATTATCAAGTTGCCTAAAATTCATAATGTTACTTCTTAACTGGATAATCTTAGCAGGCGGTTAATACTTCCCAATAAAAGCATCTTTGCACTTATCCCAAGAATCTATGCTATTCCTAGGCAAAGATTGAAGCCACACTTTAGCTCCTCCTCTCAAGGAGAAAGGAAAAAGCTTAAGTTTAACAATATCACCATCTACTTTATATTTTTGCATATCACAAAGCTCAACAAAAATGTTCAAGTGCAAAGTAGCAGCATCTCCAGCACCATAGAATTGATCTTTCATAACTAGGTTCACTAAAGCAGGTTTAATCTCATAGGAGGTATCCCTAGTGGTGGGAGCAGCAATAGGAGTGCAGATAAAGTCATTGTTGTTGTGACTAGTGAAGTCACACAACTTGGTGTTCTTAGTGGAACCCATAGCAGCAGCAACAAGCAAGAACAAAGCAACTAATTTTTGTGTGGTTTTTGGTATAAGACTCTAAAGCAAAAACTAAAAAGCAAACTAACAAGACTAAAAAGCAAAGGTAAAAGATAGCGTGCAACTCCCCTATCTTGAAGACTGGAGTCCCCGGCAACGGCGCCAAAAAACTTTGCTTGATGACTAGATGATGCATATAATTCTCGCTCCTCGTTGGTTACCCCAAGTGGAAGGTTGAGATGTAGTCAGCAGCAAGTTTTCCCTTACACGAAAACTGTAAGGTTTATCGAACCAGTAGGACTCCTAGGATCAACAAGTAGGTGTCTCCCACCCTGGCGCTAGCAGAAGACGTGGACCTGCACACACAACAAATAACTTTGCTCCCAACGAGTACAGAGAGGTTGTCAATCTCTCCGGCCTTGTAGTTTGCAAAGGATCAAAACACAAGCGGGAAAAGTAATAGTGACTGCAAAGGAAAAGTAAATCAAAACAATCCTTGCAACCATGGTCACAAGCACCGTTGTTTTCTCCCTGGTGGCAACAGCACATCCCCTAGTCTCATGTTTCTGTCACCCAAGCTAGATATTGAGGGGCATGAACCCACAATCATGCATAACGCTCCCTCTTGGAGTTACAATCTACTACTCGGCCAAAGCAATAAATAGAAACGGAGAACATGCATCAATCACTAATGAATATAATATAAAAGGATAATCAAATATATAACTCATAACAATCTGAACATAATCTCATAATCCATCGGATCCCAACAAACCGAACATAGCAATAGCAAGAGAATTACATAGATGCCTTGATCATGTAGGGCAGCTCACAAGGACTAACCATTGAAGCACAATATTGGAGAGAAGACATCACATAGCTACTGGTCATGGACCCATGGTCCAAGGAGGACTACTCACGGCACGTCCGGGGAGCGTTCATGACGGTGGAGAAGCTCCCGGAGGTCAATCCTCCCTCCGATAGTGTGCTGGGAGGAGGTCTCCTAACGCTCCCGATCTCGGAAGCGATGCGGCGGCGGAACGATGGAGAAATTCGTGATTCTGGATGTGATGGAGGAGTAAATATAGGCCAAATGAGGGCACCAGAGGAGGTGGGACCCATCCAGGCGGCCTCTTGGCGCGGCCTAGAGGCAGGCCGCACCCACAGGTCGCGTGGGAGGCCCCTCGCCCCCTCTATGGCCCATCTTCGGTGATCTGGAAGCTTCCGTTACGCTGATTTTTTATATATTTTTCTTGGAATTTTCCGGGCTTCAGAAAATTGGGTGAAAGCCCCTGCAAAAAAGACATCAGCAAACAAGAACTGGCACTGGGTGCACTGAGTTAGTAGGTTAGTCCAAATATGTGTAAAATGATATATAAGTGTAGCAAAACATATAACAATGTCACCCAAAAAATCATAGAAAAAGCAGAAATTATAGATACATTTGGGACGTATCAGCAATTTACTTGGTTTCCTCGTTTTCGAACGAGGGATCAATGTCAACCCCGAGAAGATCGGCACCATCATCCGAATGAAAAGCCCTAAGCATGTGCACGAGGTCTAGAAGCTCACAGGCTGCCTCGCGGCATTGAGTAGGTTTATTTCTCGCCTATGAGAGAAGGCATTGCCTTTATACCGACTCTTGAAGAAGACTGATGTGTTTGAGTGGACTCCCAAGGCAGAAGCAGTGTTTGTTAAGCTAAAAGCCGTGCTTTCCAACTAGCCGGTGCTTGCTGCTCTGCACAGCAAAGAACCCCTGCTCCTATACATTGCAGCTACTAATCAAGTCGTTAGCATAGTTCTAATTGTCGAGCGAGAAGAAGAGGGAAAGGCTGACAAAGTCCAACGTCCAGTCTACTATATATCTGAAGTGTTGACTCCTTCGAAGCAAAGGTACCCTCATTATCACAAGCTCCTCTATGGTATATATTTATCAGCGAAGAAGGTGGCACACTACTTTCAAGATCATTCAGTCTCAGTCGTCACTGATGCTCCATTGTCTGAGATCCTCAACAACCAAGACACGGCTGGTCGAGTGGCCAAATGAGCCATCAAACTCCTATACTTTGGTATCAAATTTGAAGCAAAGAAGGCAATCAATTCTCAAGCACTTGTTGATTTCATGGTCGAGTGGGTAGAACAACAGCAACCAACTCAAATTCACTCGGCACGCTGGACCGTGTTCTTTGATGGCTCTAAAATGTTGAATGGATCTGGTGTTGGCATGGTATTGGTATCTCCAAAGGGTGACAAGCTCAGATATGTCCTCCGGATTCACTTTGATTCCTCCAATAAGGAAGTTGAATACGAGGCACTCCTCTACGGGTTACATATGGCCATCTCACTCAGCGTCTGGCGCCTCATGCTATACGGTGATTCAGATTTGGTGGTCAATCAAGTGATGAAGGAGTGGGATGTCAGGAACCCTGCCATGACTGGGTATTGCCATGTAGTGAGAAATCTTGAGAAGAAGTTTGAAGGTTTGGAACGTCATCATATTCCCCGGGTGAAGAATCAAGCAGCTGACGACCTAGCCAAGATTGGATCCACTCTGAAGCCTGTACCTAGCAATGTGTTTCTGGAACACTTACATTCTCCTTGGGTGCAAGAAGATCCCTTCATTGAAGAGCCCCCACAAGCGATAAGCACTTCCAATCCGACTGAGGTTGATGTCCCAGCAGTCATTGATCTGGTCATGGAGATTCTGGTGATTAAGCTCAATTGGACGGTGCCATATATTGCATACATATTGAGGCAAGAACTCCGAGAAGATAAGGTTGAGGCTCGACAGATTGTTCGCATGTCCAAGGCGTTTACTGTAAATGGATGGACAACTTTACAAAGAAAGTGTAACTAGCGTAGCTCAACGGTGCATCTCTCCCGAGGAAGGTCGATTGGTTCTAGAGGAAATTCACTCAGGGACATATGGTCATCATGCATCCTCTCAGGCGGTTATTGCCAAAGCATACCGAGCTGGTTTTTTCCGATTGCGCGCTAATGAAATGGCTAAGGAAATCCTGGATCACTGCAAAGGATGTCAATTTTACTCAAACTCGTCACAAAAGCCTGCGTCAGCCCTGAATACTATTCCATTCGTCTGGCCGTTCGTTGAATGGGGTTTGGATATGGTCGATCCTCTCCGAACGGGCCAGAGTGGATTCACGCATTTGCTTGTAGCAGTCGACAAGTTCACCAAGTGGATTGAAGCTAAACCCATAAAAAATCTGGATTCACACACTACTATCAAGTTCATGAAGAAAATAATGTTCCGGTATGGAGTTCCCCATAGTATCATCACATACAATGGTTCCAACTTAGACTCGGGAGAATTCACATACTTTTGCTCCGCCCAAGGCACTCGGGTGGATTACGCGTCCGTCGCGCACCCCCAGACTAATGGTCAAGCCGAGCGAGCGAATGGCCTTATCCTTCAAGGGTTGAAGCCTCGATTCATGCGAGATCTGGAACATGTAGTTGGAGCTTGGGTTACTGAGTTATCATTAGTTCTGTGGGGCTTGAGGATGACTCCCAACCGGTCGAATGGATGCACTCCTTTCTTCTTGGTATATGGAGTCGAAGCCATTTTGCCAAGTGATCACCTTCACAATTCTCCCCGAGTACAACTTTATTCCGAGGCTGAATCCGAACAGGCACGACAGGACGGTGTAGATATTGTGGAAGAAGAGTGTGAACTGGCCTTGATTCGGTCGATGATATACCAGCAGGATCTGCACCGTTTCCATGCAAGGCATGTCAGGAGTCGGTCATTCCACGAAGGTGATCTCGTGCTCCGAGTGCATTAGCAACGGCCTCACAAGCTCGCCCTCGCATGGGAAGGTCCTTTCGTCCTTACCAAAGTGTTGAACAATGGGGCCTACCACCTCTTCAACCTCAAGAAGAGAATTGACGAACCACGTGCTTGGAACGCAGATTTACTTCGACGTTTTTACACTTGACGATTGGGTGGTTTGATGTAATAAGAGTGTTCTAGACAATGTTGCTTATCAAAGTTATGACTCCCACCGTTTTTGTCGATTTCGATCGTGCAATCTCATATTCAGAAAAACACTCCGAGTGGTGAGGGATCCTCTCTCTCGGGGGATTAGCCGCGAACATGTCTTCGCCTAAGTTAAAAACACTCCGAGTGGCGAGTGACCCTCTCACTCGGGGGCTTAGTTGTGGACAAGTCTTCGACTAAGTTAAAAACCCTCCGAGTGGTTAGCAACCTCTCACTTGGAAACTTAGGTGCGAACAAGTTTTCGCCTAAGTTAAAATCCAATCGAGTGAATAGCAACCTATTCACTCGGATACTTAGCTGCGAATCAGTCTTCTCCTAAGTAAAAAAAATCCTAATGACGAGCACTCCTCTTACTTAGAGACTTAGCCGCAAACAAGGTTTCGCCTAAGCTCAAAATTCTTCTAAGTAATGAACATCAAGATCATTCAAAAACCAAACAAACTTAGTCAGGCAAAGGATTGAAAAGCAAAATGCAGATAAACTCAAGATCTCTAGATTAAGGTTGTCTACACAAACAAAAGTACTCGGTCTTAAGACCCAAACGAAGTTTAAAACGGTTACAACATCACTCGGCATACCGAGGCAAGTAAAGTTTGAACTGCAATCAAATTTTTTCAAGGCTCGCCGGGACTCGCAAGCTCGACGAAGGTGTCTAGATCAACCCATCAGCAATGCGGGTGGGTGCGTTAATTAAGGTCTCCATGAAGTTCTCGAACTAAACTTTTTCGTGTCGGCCACCTGGAGCACCTTTAGTTTGTCCTCCTTAGCCTCCTTGCAATGGACCCAGACGAGTGAAAGATCCACGTCAGCTCCGCAGCGTGTAGCAGATTTCTTCCATGCCTGTACTTGACTGGGAATCTGGTTGAGGTGGCTCATCATTTACTCAAGGTCAGTCGGGAGGGTGTCTTCTGGCCAAAGTTCCTTGTCGGTCCTCTCCAGTGCAGCACTCAGTCGGGCGACATATCCTTGAACATTTTTTTAGAAGAGCGTCGAGGCTAAACATGTTCATGGCCACATCATCCCGAACGGGTGACTTGGTGGGGTCCATATTTGGCTCGCTCTCTTCACTCTCCTTGTCAAAGTCTTGGCAGAAGTCTACACAAAGGGAAAATGAAAAGTTGGCCACACTATCATTCGGTGGAAATGGAGGAAATTCACTCGGCGAAAGAAAGTTACCAAAAAGCATGTCGAAAATCTTCTTTGCGAAGTCGCCCAAGTAGTTCTCGAGGTCGTTCCTCCTCTTAGTCATCTGTTCAAGCTTCTTGTTCCAGTCGGCCCTTTCCTGCTTCAGTTTGGCATTCTCATGCTCCAATTTGTTGGCTGCAGTGAGCTTCTTCTCCGCGTCCTCGGATTTCTCCTTAGCCTCAGCAAGTGCTTTGTCTTTGTCTTCAAGCACCTTCTTCAAGAGTTTTAGGTCATTTGTGGTCACCTCCAAATCAAGTTGAATCTGGTTCTTGTCCTTTTCCAAGTCGACGTACTTGGTCCCAAGCTCACGGGTTTTCTGAAATCATCAAAGAAGTAGTTCAGTTGGCACTAATATTTCTCCACTCCCAAGTGGAGAAGAGCAGTTCAGTCGACTAGATGGTCGCCCGCCACCCCACCCCACACCCATGCAAAGCATCATATCATGGTTGATGGAAATAATGTCCATGAAACCTGCAGGATAAATCTTGTTGGTTCATACCTTTTCGTCCCTACAACAAAAGTTCAGCAGTGGAGACACTAAGGAAAAATATTCACTCAACAGACTAAGTGATAAAAGTACTACAAGTACGAAAAAGGACCTTGAGTCCAAGTTCTTAAGACTATTTCCCATCGTAAACGATCGACGGTAGTCTCAGGGACTACACCCAGTGGGTGCACTGAGCGTGCCCCCACCGGATACAACACCACTCGACCAAGTCTGGCTTGTCCGAGTCAAAAAAAAGAGAGCAAATATCTAAAATTGTCTCAATCACACACCCGTCGATGCAAGCACTCGACGGCGGTCTTGAGGACTATACCTAGTGGGTGCACTTAGCGTGCCCCCACTGGACTTATTATCACTCGCGTAGGTATGTCTCGTCGAGTGTCAACGACTATCAAAAACCAATCAAAGACCCCTGCCGACGTCACCATCATTCGACAGCGGTCTCGGGGACTACACCTAGTGGGTGCACCCAGCATGCCCCCACTGGACGAGAAACAAGCAAGTATATGCCAAAAAGAAAACACCCAGTGGGTGTAGAGTCAAGATGGACAAAATTCAATCGGAAATGAACTTACAATCGCACTTACTCGGACATTAGCATGAAGCACCGAGCTGGCATCATACGCCAACTTGCTGGCCTCATACGCCTCCTTGGTTCGCAGCAGCATCTGCTCAGCCTAGATCATGGCCACTTTACCAGCTCCAATCTGATCTTTTGGGACACAGTGCGGAGAGAATGCATACATTGGAGGAGTCGGGATTGTAGCTAAAGTCACGGGAGTTACCGGAAGTTGCTCCATCGGTGCTCGAGTCACAAGGGTTGAACTCGCTGGAGGAGCATTCGGCAGCGGAATCTCAAGCCCAGTTTTGGCTCACGACGAGTCGCCAAGGTCTGAAGGCAATTCAGCAGTCGATCGATGCAGTTCATCATTGTCTTCCAAGTGGATGACATTTGTAGCTGTCAATCGACAATGTTAGCTTATCCAATCGACGAATTATATCCAGAAAACAGAACAGAGTGAAGATTTGTTATACCTCGTTGGGAGGTGGCCACGTGTGCAATATCCACGTCCATGTGATCCTCTTCATCTCGCGGAGGCGACGTCACCGAGGTAGCATCTCTGACAAGCAAATTCCACTCGTTCATCAAAGGCATGAAATTCCACAACAACAAAAGAAAAGAAATAAACACTCACGCTGAGGCGTCTGATACGTTTGCGTCGTATCTACTTTTCCGAACTCTTTTGCCATTGTTTTGGACTCTAATTTGCATGATTTGAATGGAACTAACCCGGACTAACGTTGTTTTCAGCACAATTGCTATGGTGTTGTTTTTGCGCAGAAATAAAAGTTCTCGGAATGACCTGAAAATTTACGGAGAATATTTCTGGAATATATAAAAAATACTAGCGCAAGAATCAACCGAAGGGGTGGAGCGTGGAGCCCACAAGCCCACCAGGCGGGGGGCCCCCTGGCCGCGCCTGGCAGGCTTGTGGGGCCCACGAAGCTCCACCACCTCCAATCTCAGCTCTATTTAGTCCGTCTCGCCCGAAAAAATCAAGGAGAAGAGTTCATCGCGTTATACGATACGGAGGCACCGCCACCTCCTGTTGTTCATCTCGAGGGCAGATCTGGAGTCCGTTTTGGGCTCCGGAGAGGGGAAATCGTCGCCATCGTCATCATCAACCTTCCTTCATCGCCAATTCCATGATGCTCTTCACCGTTCGTGAGTAATCTCATCGTAGGCTTGCTGGACGGTGATGGGTTGGATGAGATCTATCATGTAATCGAGTTAGTTTTGACGGGGATAGATCCCTAGTATCCACTATGTTCTGAGATTGATGTTGCTACTACTGTGCCATGCTCAATGCTTGTCACTAGGGCTCGAGTGCCATGATTTCAGATCTGAACCTATTATGTTGTCGCCAATATATGTGTGTTCTTGATCCTATCTTGCAAGTTGTAGTCACCTACTATGTGTTATGACCCGGCAACCCCGGAGTGACAATAGCCGGAAGCACTCCTGGAGATGACCATAGAATGAGGAGTTCATGTATTCACCAAGTGTTAATGCGTTGGTCCGATTCTTTATTAAAAGGAGAACCTTAATATCCCGTAGTTTCCATTAGGAGCCCGCTGCCATGGGAGGGATGGACAATAGATGTCATGCAAGTTCTTTTCCCTAAGCACGTATGACTACATACGGAATACATGCCTACATTAGATTGACTAACTGGAGCTAGTTACTTATCTCTCCGTGTTATAACTGTTGCATGATGAATAACATCCGGCATAATCATCCATCACCGATCCAATGCCTACGAGTCTTTTACTACTGGTCCTTGCTACGTTACTTTGCTCCTACTGTTGTCACTGCTGCTACTGTTACTCTGTTGTTACTGGTTACTGTTGCTACTACTGCTATCATACTACCTTGCTACTCATACTTTGCTGCAGATACTAAATCTTTCAAGTGTGGTTGAATTGACAACTCAGCTACTAATACTTGAGAATATTATTTGGCTTCCCCTTGAGTCGAATCAATAAATTTGGGTTGAATACTCTACCCTCGAAAACTGTTGCGATCCCCTATACTTGTGGGTTATCAAGACTATTTTCTGGCGCCCTTGCCGGGGAAGCACAACTATATTCTCTGAGTCACTTGGGATTTATGTCTACTGGTCACTATGAGGAATCCGAAAGATCCAAGAACTAAAGTCTTGCCCTCAACTACGAGGACAGGTAAGGAACTGCCATCTAGCTCTGCACTTGATTCACCTTCCGTTATGAGTAAGTTTGCGACACCACCTCCTGCTAGAAATATTGATACTGCTTTGCCTGATGATGTTATGCTTGATACTGCTTTGCGTGATGATGTTATGCTTGATACTGCTTTGCCACTAGGTGCATTCCTTGATGCACAAATTGCTAGAGTTGCTGCTAGATGTGATGATACTTCTGAAACTGCTGATACTATTGAAGTAGAACCTGCTATTTTGCGTGCTAGAACTAGCTCTCGTAGATATGAATTGCCTGGTATGTCTGAGCATTATGTTATGGAGGGAGAGATAGATGAGGATTTTCTTGCGTGTAAGGATAGATATGATGTTGAGAATTTACTGCGCAAGTGGAAAGAAAAAATCTCTGAACGCTAGGATGAAATACGACCAGAAGTTTGCTACTTCGCCTATCTTTGTGACCGATAAGGATTATGAATTCTCTGTCGACCCTCAGTTAATCACTCTGGTCGAATTTGATCCTTTTCACGGTTATGAGTCTGAAACGGTTGTAGCCCATCTTACCAAACTGCACGATATAGCCACCCTATTCACGAGTGAGGAAAAGATCTGCCACTACTATATACTCAAGTTGTTTCCTTTCTTGCTAAAGGATGATGCTAAGACCTAGTTCACTTCTCTTGCTCCTGGTTATGTGCGTAGCCCCTAGGATATGGTCTACTACTTCTCTGAAAAATATTTCCCTGTCCATAAGAAGCAAGCTGCCTTGCAGGAAATATACAACTTTGCGCAAGTTGAAGAAGAGAGTCTCCAACAAGCTTGGGGGAGGCTCGTCCAGCTACTCAATGCTTTGCCTGATCACCCTCTCGAGAAGAATGAAATACTTGATATCTTCTATAATGGACTTACCGATGCTTCCAAAGACCACCTAGATAGTTGTGTTGGTTGTGTTTTTATGGAACGAACTGTAGAACAAGCTGAGATTCTATTGAGTAACATCTTGTGCAATGAAATGCTTGGACTATTCCCGAACCACCTCCTAAGCCAACTCCAAAGAAAAGAGGTATTCTATTCCTCAGTCCCGAAGATATGCAAGAAGCTAAGAAATCTATGAAAGAGAAAGGCATTAAAACTAAAGATGTCAAAAATCTACCACCTATCGAAGAGATCCATGGTCTTGATAACCCGATACAGGTAGTAGAAGTAAATTATCTTCGTAGATTCAATGAGAGTGATATTAATGTTGATAAACCTGCTAGCTTATGCTTGGATGAATTTGATAACTTTGTTGCCCAACAACAAAGTTTCAATGTTTATGTTAGCAGACAATTGGAACAAAATGCTCGTATGCTTAGTCATTTAAGTGCTTGTGTGGACAGAAACGTCAATGATCTTAAGCTCTTGAGTAAACATGCCTCTATGGTTACCACTCAGGTAGAACAAGTACTTAAAGCTCAGAATGACTTGCTCAATGAGTTGAATGACAATTCTGTCAGAGTCGTCACTAGAGGCGGTAGAATGACCGAGGAACCTTTGTGTCCCGAGGGTCATCCGAAGAGAATTGAACAAGATTCTCAAGGAGTTAGCACTGATGCACCTAGTCATCCTAGAAAGAACAAGAAAGATGATAGGAACTTGCATGCTAGCAACCCTGATGCTGCTACACCTGAGAGTCCAAACAATGTCTCTGTCTCTAATGTTGAAACACAATCTGGTGATGAACATGAGCCTAATGATAATATCAATAGTGATGTTCATGATGATGCTCAACCTAGCAATGATAAGGATGTGGAGATTGAACCAGTTGATCTTGATAACCCACAGCCTAAGAATAGAAGATACGATAAGAATGACTTCGCTGCTAGGAAGCATGGTAAAGAAAGGGAACCATGGGTTCAGAAACCCATGCCCTTTCCTCCCAAACCATCCAATAAAAAGGATGATGAGGATTTTGAGTGATTTGTTGAAATGACTAGACCTGTCTTTCTGCAAATGCGTCTGACAGATATGCTCAAAATGTCTCCATATGCTAAGTACATGAAGGATATTGTGACTAATAAGAGGAGGATACCTGAGGTTGAGATTTCCACCATGCTTGCTAATTATACCTTCAAGGGTGGAACTCCTAAGAAACTAGGTGATCCCGGAGTGCCCACTATACCTTGCTCCATTAAAGGCAACTACGTTAGAACGGCTTTATGCGATCTTGGAGGCAATGTTAGTGTTATGCCTCTTTCTCTTTATTGTAGACTTGAACTGGATAAGTTGACACCCACTGAAATCTCTCTGCAAATGGCCGACAAATCAACTGCTTTCCCTATCGGCATTTGCGAGGATGTGCCTGTTGTGGTTGCTAGCGTCACTATCTTAACAGACTTTGTTATTCTGGATATTCCCGAGGACGATGCCATGGCGGTCATCCTCGGAAGACCCTTTTTAAACACTGCAGGGGTTGTTATAGATTGCAACAAAGGCAATGTCACTTTCCATGTCAATGGTAATGAGCATACGGTGCACTTTCCGAAGAAACAATATAGAGTACATTGCATCAATGCTAATGAAAAAACTTCATCGATTCTTATTGGGAGCTTTGAATGCCCTATTCCTCCTGTTAAGATGAAGTATGATTTGCTTGTTGGGGAGATACACATCCCCATTGAGGTAACCTAGTGACTATTTGAAAATTCTCCGTTCTCTTTTGCGATTCGAAAAAGTTTGTCAAGGAGACTTGATCAACCTCATTGACAGATTTCTTTCGCTGACCATGAGATGGATGAATCGAGGAGTCACAAACCTCTGTTCCAAGCTTTCACCTTCGGTTGCTTAGAAGAAAAATGATAGATTTAGTTTAGTTTTCTCTGCTTTCTGTTTTAGCGTCCCGTGGAAAAGTACCCCGAAAATAAAAGTTCTTTGGACGTCCTGAAAATCAAGTATGAATTTTTCTGGATTTTTTGAAAAATACTGAGACAAAGAGCTAGTCTGGGGGCTGCACCAGTGGGCCACAAGCCCTGGAGGCGCGGGCACCCCCCTGGCCGCGCCTACCAGGCTTGTGGGGCCCACGTGCACCCCCTCCACTCATTCTAGCTCCCATCTGCTTCTCCTACCTCCAGAAAAAATCGTTTCGCAGCTCAAACCCGTGTGCTTGCTCTTCTTTCTGGGATTTTCGATCTCCTTGCTCAAAGCACCATTCTTCGAACTCTTTTGGGGAAATTACTCTTTGGTAAGTGACTCCTCCATTGGTCCAATTACTTTTTGCTCTAGTGCCTTATACTTCGCGTATTTTTTCTGCCTTGGTGACCCTGTTCTTGAGCTTTGCATGCTAATTTTAGCTGGTCCCAAGTGGTTTTGATGCGTAATATGGCCTCTATGCACTTGTGGGAGTAGTTGCTATGAGTTTTGTTGAGCCTTGTTCACTTTTCCTTAGAGTCACTAAAAATTTCAGAAAAGGAAGATGTTCAGGAGAAACTATCATGGTGGTTCCTCAAGCAAGAGAGGTCCCCGTCTTGTGATTCGGGAGTCCGATCCTTACCAACCGAGGAACGCACAGGTACAACCATGTGAATGGCCTTCTGATGAATTTATGATTGAGGCGGGTTTCAAAGAAGAGTTTGATACACTTGTTCACAACGTCGGACTCGAAGAATTCATCTCCGATAAATGTGAACAGTATGTTGCTCTCACCGCCTCTTTTATTCGTTGATTCAAATTTTCAGTTGGTCGTGATACATCTGTACTGTTTGATCTCTATGACAAATCGTATACCATGGATTTAGAGGATTTCAATAGAATTTGCAAGATACCTATTTGGGGTAGTCTCAATGATCCTCCTAAATCTTCGGTTAGAGATTTTTTTCTCTCGTATAACTGTCGGAGAAACTAGAGATATTACACAGGCTACCATGGGGAGCATTCATTTTCCTGTCTTGCATTATTTTGCCCTCTTCATAGGCAGATGCATTAATGGCAAGATTGAGCATTGTCACCTCTACGCACCCGACCTTAGTATTCTTAAGAGCGCAGTAACGGGTGATAGAAGTTTCAACATGGGAGCTACTATAGCAAGGAGGCTGAATAATAATGCTAATGTAGGGGATTTATTTGGTGGGATCTATGCCACTCGCATAGCAAATTTTCTTGGAGTACCCATCCGCGAAGGAGATCCCCCGCTCCATACAGCTTTCCTTGATCGCACCGCTTTGACACGCTATCAGTTCCTTGAGAGGGATGACGAATCCCTCCTATACCGGCTAATATTTAACCGACAGCGTGTTTTCCATGTTACCCTTCCTGCTCCTGACTTCTTTGACTTTCAGGTAAAACGGAGATATTACATAACCAGAGGAGAGGCAAAAGAGTATGAGAGGGAGGCAAATGCTGCTCGTCTCCGTGAGGCAGCTATTTAGGCAGTGGTTGCAGCGCTCCCGTATAACCCCCATTATGATTTTGGGTATCGCCCGGACCATCCATGGGATTAGACCAACTTAGACCAAAAGCCTAAGCTTGGGGGAGTACGTGTTTCTCATCGACTTTACATTCTTGCTTATGCTTTCACTTTGTTCGTCGGTGTTCACACTTTGCCACTTTATCATCCATGCTAGTTTATTTTCTTTTTCTTGGTTTTTTTTTCGTGTGTCTGTCTAGTTTGAGAAAACCCAAAAAGATTTTCTTTTTCTTCTTTTGCTTGTTGGGAGCTTTCCTGTGTAAATAGTTTTCTTTTTTTGGGGGTCAAGGTAGAAGACCATGGTTACAATGTTTAGTGGCTCTCGCGTGCATATCTGTTTATCTGTCAAAGAGCCATATTACTTTGTCTTCTCCTTTGTGTTTGCCTGCAGATTCCAGCTTATTCCAATGCACGAGCACTCTTATTATTGTTCACATCATTCGGTCGTGCAAGTGAAAGGCAATAATGATGATATATGATGAAGTGACCGAGCCTGGAAAAGCTGGTATGAACTCGATCTATTTTGTTTTTGTAAATATGACTAGATCATCATGCCTGATTCAGCTTTGTTGTGGGAGAAACATGTTTGCAATGACAACTTAGAGATCATAGTTTTTGTTGCCATGCTTACTTAGCTAGGAGCTTATAATGGTTTGTCTTGGATGCCCACATGAATGTTGAGATGACTGTGTTGTAGTATGATAGGATGGTATCCTCCTTTGAATGATTCAAGTGGCTTGACTTGGCGCATGTTCACGCATGTAGTTGAAACAAAATCAACACAGCCTCTATGATGTTCATGTTCATGGTGATTTATGTCCTACTCATGCTTGCACTCAATGTTGGTTAATCTCAATTCATTTTCATGACTGTTGTCGCTCTCTAGTTGGTCGCTTCCCAGTCTTTTGCTAGCCTTCACTTGTACTAAGCGGGAATACTGCTTGTCCATCCACTTCCATAAACCCAAAGTTGTCCCATACGAGTCCACCATACCTACCTATCTGCGGTATCTACCTGCCGTTCCAAGTAAATTTGCATGTGCCACTCTCCAAACCTTCAAGAAATAATCTGTTTTGCATGCCTGAACCGCTCACGTGGTGACAGGGGGCTATTAGTATCTTCCATGCTAGGCGTGTTATCCTCGATATGTGTTTATTCACTATCATTCACGAGAAAGGAGTCGGTAATTATAATTCCCAGTTCCATGCTCAAATCAAAAATATAATTGCAAACAAAACTCCCCCAGGATTGATGTTGGTATGGACGGCACCTGAGTATTCGGCTAGTCGTGGAGTGTGATTGATTGGTGGTGGGGGAGTCAAAACTTTACTTTTCTGTTTGGGAACCGCCTATAGCATGTGTAGCGTGGAAGATGGTGAAAACTCTTAGTCATTGCGTTGACAATGAAAGCATGCCACCCAAAATTATTATCTCTGTTTTCAAAGCTTGAGCTCTGGCACCTCTCAAATCAATGCTTCCCTCTGCGAAGGGCCTGTCTATTTATGTTCCTGTTGAGTCATCCTCTTCTTATAAAGCACCAATTAGAGAGCACCTCTGTCAATTTTATGCTTTGCTTTTAACAGTGATTGAGTATAACTATGACTGGATCTTCTTTGCCATGAATTACAATGTTTAGTCAGCCCTTGGTCTTTCAAGGTGTTCTGCATTTATGTTTTGCGGTCTCAGAAAGAACTAGTGAGATACCATCTGTTCGTACTGCTTCATGATTGTTTTGATTGAAGTGTTGACGTTTGAGACTTATTATTATTTGCTCGCTAGTTGATTATGCCTTTGATATGAGTTTACCGTGAGACCTAGATGTCATTTGCTTATGTGGTTTGCTTGTGATCTTGCTGAAACTCTGGTTATGAGTTAGACATAGTTGCAACAACAAGATCAAACAGAGTTCGTAAAGGTTTTTTTTGTCTCTTTCAGTTTGTCAACTGAATTGCTTGAAGACAAGCAAGGCTTTAAGCTTGGGGAGTTGATACGTCTCCGTCGTATCTACTTTTCCGAACTCTTTTGCCCTTGTTTTGGACTCTAATTTGCATGATTTGAATGGAACTAACCCGGACTAACGCTGTTTTTAGCTGAATTGCCATGGTGTTGTTTTTGCGCAGAAATAAAAGTTCTCGGAATGACCTGAAAATTTACGGAGAATTTTTCTGGAATATATAAAAAATATTGGCGCAAGAATCAACCGGAGGGGTGGAGCGTGGAGCCCCCAAGCCCACCAGGCGCAGGCCCCCCTGGCCGCGCCTGGCAAGCTTGTGGGGCCCACGAAGCTCCACCGCCTCCAATCTCAGCTCTATTTAGTTCGTCTGTGTGACACCCCGGTAGTTAAGCTACAGTAAGCACACCATAATGATGCTAGGTCATCATGTTTAACTAAGCTAAATTGTCACCTAATAGGAAACAAAGCAGTTATCATATTTAGTTTAAAGACATAAGAATTAAATTTTCAAATGTAAAGAAATAAAAATGTTTGAGTTGTAGCAGATAATAATGGTTAACATATTTTCTAAACTAGCATGCAGAAAAATATGTATATAAAGAAATAAGCATAAGGGTAAAATAAAACTGAAAATGAAATACAAATAAAGAAAAAAGAAACAACCAAGAAAAAAAAGGAAAAAAGAAAAAGAAAAGAAGGCCAAACCCCCACCCCTGGCCCAACTGGGCCTAGTGGCCTAGCCGGCCAAGCCTCCAACCGCCGCCGAGCAAACCCTAGCGAGCGAGACTCGGCTCCCCTCGCTCTGCCCCCCCCCCCCCCCCCGCGCCGCCGCCAGCAGGGGCTCCCGCCACCAACCCTCGAGGGCCCCCCATACTCCTCGCTCGCCCTGGTTTTCCCCCACCCACAGACCGAGCCACCCCACGATCCCATGCCTCCCCCTCGGCCTTCCCCCGACGTTCCCCCTTCTCTTGTCCTCCCACCCCAACCGAGGACCCCTCCTCTCCCCTCGGCTCCTCTCTCCCTTCCAGGGACCGAGCTAACTCGCACCCCCTTCCCTGCGCTCCTCCCAGAGGGACCGAGCCCCACCTCGCCTCCCGATCCCCCCGAGGCACCAGACCCCCAGATCGGCCACTTCGGCAACCGAAGCCCCCACCCCTTCTCTCGGTAGTCCACCCCCCCACCGACCATCACCAAACCCGCCGGCCAACCGAGCCCTCCCGGTTCCCCCCCCCCCCCCCCGTCGACCGAGCCCTACCGGTTCCCCCGTTGGCCGACCACCCCATCTCTCGCCGGCCCCTTCCTCCCGCTCGGTCCAGGAGGGACCGGGCAGGGAGACCCCACCTCCTCGTCACGCTGGTTGGCCACCTCTGGGAGGCCTCTCCGGCGACCGTCCTGACCGGCATCACCACCACCGCGCCACCACCGTCACCGCCTCGTCTCCCTCCTCACCGTCACCTCCGCCTCACGAGAACTCTGGCTTCACCGGGCCCTCTCGTCAACGTCGGTGAGCCCCTCCTCGGGCTCCTCCCACCATCTCCTTCTCTCTGATTAGTCTTAGGTGGGGCTGCGACGTGTCGATATTCCGAGGCCGGGCAGGACCCAGAAAAGTATATCCAGCCAGAGTGTTATCGAGCGTGATGGGACATGTGGTGCACCCTTGTAGGGATGAAAATTAACTATTCGAATAGTCGTGTCCACGGTTACAGGACGACTTGGAGTTGTGCCCTGATCTTATACATCTACAATTGTTACTTAACTCGAATTAGTTTGCCTCGGGATTGCTTCCTCGCAGGGAGTCGAGGGAGGATCTTGGGGCGTGACCTCACTTTAATAATGCTACAACAATATGACTATTAATGTGTTACCCATGTTCTACTCTCGTCTATTGCTGCAAGACCCTGAAGATGCTAGTCTTCGATAGGACTAGGACTTCTCCCTCTATTCTCGCATTGCTGCAGTCAGTCCACATATAACCTCCCCCTTTCTTTGTATTGATGCATACTTAGAATAGATCTGATGTAACACTTGCGAGTACTTTGGATGAGTACTCACCGTTGCTTTGCTCCCCTTTTGTCCCCATGATCCGTTGCTGCAACCAGATGATGGAGCCCAGGAGTGGAGTTTCCTGCCGATGTCTGCCATCCCGATGGTTTCTTCTTCATGGAGGCCGTTGAAGATAGGAGTAGTTTAGGAGGTTCCCTGGCAGGAGACCTCGCCTCGTTCGATCGTTGTATCTTTTGTGCTAGCCTTCTCTAAGGCACCCCATGTTTTTTTTGTCTGTACTCAGATATTGTTGCTTCCGCTGACTCGTGTGTTTATCGAGCTTCCGTATTCTAGCCCTCGAGGCCCCTGGCTTGTAATATGAAGCTGATGTTGTTTTATTTGTGTCTAGAGTTGTGTTGTGATATCTTCCCATGAGTCCTTGGGTTTGATCGTACGCTTTTGCGTGTATGATTAGCGTACGATTAAACCGAGGGCGTCACAAGTTGGTATCAGTGCCGACTGCCTGTAGGTATCCCCCTTTTCAACTCCTTGCCCGAAGTTGAGTCTAGTGTTTGAAAAACTTTACTAACACTCATGTTGTGGCTTACGGGCCCACATCTCAATTGGGTGGTATTAGCATCTTTTACTCCTTTCCTATACTCTGGGTTCTACTCTCTCTTCTCTTTTGTGTTAAAGATTTTACGAACTCTAACATTAGGTTCTCGTAAATATGTTCTCCCGGAGAGCCCCGTAAATCCACACGATGGCTTAATCCATCAGAAGACTTCGATAGTACGCTCTGATGTTTTCTCTCGACAACTTGTGCCCATCGCTCTTGCGATTTCCCTTCCTTCGTCAACCCTTATGGATGACTGCATACAAATGTCATTCATATTTTCTTTCCTAATGCTCTTGTTTTTACGAGATGCAACAAATTATTTTATTGGGGATTCGCCCATCATTAGTTGTCATGGGTTTTGAAAGTTCTTCGACTTACTATTCGGTCTTCCGAAATCCTCCGTAGCCTAATGTTCATGACCTTTCTCACCTGCTTGCATTAGGGTTAAATCCATATGACTAACCGCATTCATTAAAATTCCTTTGTGAATTTTCCTGTGATCTTATTGATTCTATCTTTGGGTGAATGCACGTAATCATCTGTTGATACTCATGAATTATCTTCCGGCTCATACGTCCTTCCAAACAGAGCGGGTTCTCGACAAATCAACTTTGGTTGGTTGTCCATCTAAGTCCTTTCAACCTACTGGTATTTGACCAGAGCATCCGTTTATGATACACCAAACTGGAAATCTTAATTCCTTTGGTAGTTAAGTATCGATATTTTTCAGATGTTCTATAATCCGATGCCTTGCGTTTTACCCCCTCTGATTGAGTATCGATACTCACATCAGATCATTTGTGGATTGCTAGACTCATTTGAGTTATTATCCGACGACATACTTTGCCTTAGAAAATTCTTGTGATTGTTTCCCCTGACACATGATGCCATTGGTAAATTGTGTCTTCTCCCTTTGATAAGTTGTACCATACGATTTGTCAACCATGCCCTTCAAGAATGTGTTAATTACTCTTGAAGTTTGTGGTATATGTTCCTAAGATGCCCCGATGGGTTGAACCTATGCCTCCCTAAATTAATATGACCCGAAGAGTTTTCACGAGTCTTACTCTTCTGGTGTTATGCCGATTATTCTTTCAAAGCTACAACCGAACAAAGGCGAGGAATAAATGGCGGGTGATGCATTGATGAAGTGGGAGTCGACCTTGAACTTTGTGTTCATGCCCATGGAAACGACGTTGATCCTATCATATAGACTTCTTGTATCAATAACCATTCATTTTGTGGTTTAAATCTGGTATTGGTGGTTTGTCCTCTGCAATCATGGTTCCGACCATGTTGCCCTACCTTGATTTCATTCTCAGACGAGTTAAAGTACTTGTCTTCTTCAGATCAACGCACCGGTCCAAACCTTAAAGTTGATCTACCTCCGTGTATTATTCCTTGTAGCTCGAGGATATCACAGAGCTATATAACTTCTTATGAGCTCCTCATCAACTATGATATTTTCATTAATTCCAGCTTCCTCGTGTTTGAGTTGTTGGACACGCGAGTACATCGACAACTGAATCGAGTACGCATTGCGATTCAATAACTTTTGGTAATCTTCCTTGTTTACGAGTTTGTACTCGATCATGTCACTCCAAGCTGATAAGCTACATCATCATCACGCTAGAGCTTGACCATGCTATCTCTGTCCCACATCCTCGGAGCACATATACAGTCGTGCAATACGCTTACGTCGATCTTTCCACATCATGTTGGTTGTCCTGAAAGGCAATCTCAATTCTAAAACTAGCAGTCTTATGTGTGATTCCGACAACCTCTGGCTTCATCATTTCCTTGCTTGATGTCATCGCTGATCGATTACATCTTCGTGAAGTTCTCGACAATCGTGTCATAATCATCATTAGCATTCCGAGCTCTTGCAGGATATCAATCGAATGCATGATGAGAAATACCATCCTTGCACCCTTGATGTTTTGCATTATCATCGGCATCCTTGTTTGCCTTCCCTCCACCACAAAAGTGTTCATGTTTTGTGTTGTCCCTTAAGTTCCTTGCTATCCAGCTTATGTTATCTTCTACCTTGGAGTATTACCATCTTTATGTCAAGAATGTGGTGAGCATCATTGCACCTCTTAAGAATTCTTGATATAGTGATACTTCTCGACATCACCATTCATTTCTTGGTCCTGTGTTGTTTCAAACCGGGATACCAACAAGTGAACTCTGATGTGTGAATCCAATACTTCTGGCAACCCTGTTGCCTTGAGGTTAACAACTGCTTGTTTCATTCTTAGTGTGTCGGGTGTTGATTCATCATTTTAGCATTTGTCGTGCTACTCACTCAGTAATTCTGGGTGCACCCTTTTTACCAATGTTTAAATGTTGTGGTTCCCTCGAGCATACGACATTATACCATTTGATTTGACAAATGCTATCTCTTTGATATTATAATTTTGGCTGTCAAAATTTTGAGGGATTGTTGTTGAGCCCATCAGCCACACCCTCAACTTCTCTATGATTCCATGATGAAGCTCTTGAAATCATTGTGCTTGTGCCTAGCTCATGAAGAATATGTGGATAGTAGAAGTGTATTTCCCAAAGTTCACGTGCACTCTTTCCGCCGTGAATATGTGAAAGTTGTGTTTTGCTTCCTCTCGTGAAATACCAAATCTTTCACGCATGTGCGAAGTGTTATATGTTTTGAAGATTTACTATCATCACTCCATATAATTTCTCTTAGCACACCAAGCTACTGACTGATTTGATCAAGGAAAAGAAGTTCTTTCATAAGAGCTAATCCAGATTTACACATGGAACCTTGTCATCCTCGATGATGGTTTCCAGAATTTCACGTGGGCACGAATGTCTTGACATGGTGTTCATGTGTCTTACAATCGAACTCATGATTCAAGGATTGCTTGTGAAGTTCATACCCTGAGAATCTTGCATCTTCATTTTTCTTCTCACGCATCTTGAGCCTGAGGTGTCCTGACAACAATCACATCTGAATCTCGCGCAGATATGATGGTTGGAACATTTCCCCAATAATTATAACTTTGGTATTTATGTAACCGGTACGATGATGTCTTGTCTCGCACACCGGGCCGAAGGACCTATTGTTATAAATTCTCCCATATGTAAGATTCGCCATCCTTTCATGCGGAAACTATATGACTTATTTCATAGGTTGTTCCTCGTGGATCCTTTTGTATACCCATAAGTCCAACCTCTATCTGATTACCATGTCGATGCTACCCCGAAGCACGGATGTGGTACTTTAGATTTCAACAGGAACATTGGAAGCCCAATGCTAAATTGTTCCTGATCAATTATCCAAAACCGTATGGTATGGGTAAACATCATGATTCTTCTTGTCTCTTTATCAAGATGGTTAGGTACTGGATGACCTATCATGCATACCATACCCTATGTTTTCCTCGGGAATGGTATACTTTAATACTTGTGTGTGTGAACACATTCTCATTCCCATTGGCATGTTTGACCTTTCTTGTGGCATAACTTATCTAAGCAGTGTTAATTCCCTGTTTAGGTATAAACCTTGGTGTACAACTCTGTCAGTAAGACCATGTTACTATTGTGGATAACATTCCGGTAGACGCCGGTGGACGAGAACCTTGCCTTTTGGTCCGCCTCGTTTCAACGAGCAGGAAAATGGTTCTATTCGTCCCCCACCCTTGGTACTGACGTTGTTGCCAACATAACTGACAGGTTATCCTCTGACATGTCTTGTTACCAAGACCGTATACTATGTCACCCCTCTGCCTATTCTTGGCCCACATGGTGAACCCATAACCCAAAGTTCCACAGGATTGAAACCTGACTCTCCTGTACATCTTTGACTCCAAGGTATCCCTTACACTTGGCTTCGTATGAAAATTATCGAGCCACCATTCAATGGACCGAATACTCTTCGGTCCGGATATTTATCCAACATGTTGAAGATCAAATCCGCGTTGTTCTGGAGAATCTGAAGGCTGCTCAGTCTCGTCAGAAGAGTCAGTATGACCGTCATCATCAAAGTATGGTCTATCAACCTGGATAAAAGGCTTATCTTCGTGTCACACCAATGAGAGGTGCACACCGTTTTGAGATCAACGACAAGTTAGATCCTCACTATATTGGTCCTTTCACTGTTCTCGAAAGGCGTGGGAGAGTGGCTTATCAATTGGAACTACCGGCAAACCTTTCTCAGGTTCACAATGTCTTCCATGTGTCCCAGCTGTGGCGCTGCTTCAAGGATCATATTTGAGCAATGGACCATGATATGCTTGAGCAGCAACAAGACCTTCTTATAAAGGACACCCGGTCCGTATTCTCGAACAAGCTGAACATAAGACTCGTCGCAAAGTCACCAAGTTCCTCAATGTGAAATTGTCGAATCATTCTAAAGATGAGGCCACTTGGGAACGCGAGGATCATCTTCGTGATGAATACCCCGAGCTCTTCCCTTCTACCTCTAAATTCTCGGGACGAGAATTCTTGTTAGTAGGGGAGAGTTGTGACACCCCGTTAGTTAAGCTACAGTAACCACACCATAATGATGCTAGGTCATCATGTTTAACTGAGCTAGGTTGTCACCTAATAGGAATCAAAGCAGTTATCATATTTAGTTTAAAGACAAAAGAATTAAATTTTCAAATGTAAAGAAATAAAAATGTTTGAGTTGTAGCAGATAATAATGGTTAATATATTTTCTAAACTAGCATGCAAAAAAAATGTATATAAAGAAATAAGCATAAGGGCAAAATAAAACTGAAAGTGAAATACAAATAAAGAAAAAAGAAACAAGAGAGAGAAAAAAAGGAAAAAGAAAAAGAAAAGAAGGCCAAACCCCACCCCTGGCCCAACTAGGCCTAGTGGCCCAGACGGCCAGGCCTCCAACCGTCGCCGAGCAAACCCTAACGAGCGAGACCCGGCTCCCCTCGCCCTGCCCCCCCCCCCCCCCCGCTGCCGCCAGCCAGGGCTCCAGCCACCAATCCTCGAGGGCCCCCCCCATACTCCTCGCTCGCCCTGGTTTTCCCCCACCGACAGATCGAGCCACCCCACGATCTCGTGCCTCCCCCTCGGTCTTCCCCCCACGTTCCCCCTTCTCTCGTCCTCCCACCCCAACCGAGGACCCCTCCTCTCCCCTCGGCTCCTCTCTCCCTCCCATGGACCGATCCAACTCGCCCCCCCCCTTCCCTGCGCTCCTCCCAGAGGGATCGAGCCCCACCTCGTCTCCCACCTCGCCTCCCGATCCCCCCGAGGCACCAGACCCCCAAATCGGCCCCTTGGGCGACCGAAGCCCCCACCCCTTCTCTCGGTAGTCCACCCCCCCCCCCCCACCGACCAGCACCAAACCCGCCGGCCGACCGAGCCCTCCCGGTCCCCCCCCCCCGTCAACCGAGCCCTACCAGTTCCCCCATCGGCCGACCACCCCATCTCCCGCTGGCCCCTTCCTCCCGCTCAGTCCAGGAGGGACCGGGCAGGGAGACCCCTCCTCCTCGTCACGCCGGTTGGCCACCTCCGGGAGGCCTCTCCGACGACTGTCCTCACCGGCATCACCACCACCGCGCCACCACCGTCACTGCCTCGTCTCCCTCCTCGTCGTCACCTCCGCCTCACGAGAACTCCGGCTTCACCGGGCCCTCTCGTCAACGTTGGTGAGCCCCTCCTCGGGCTCCTCCCACCATCTCCTCCCTCGCGTCGTCTCGGTTCCGTTCCGGCAGACGGCACTCCAATCCGGCGCCGTTAGGTACTTGTAGGAGATCGTGGAGATGTAGCTCTCTCTCTGTGAAGTTCTCTTTGTTAAGAGAGAGGTGTGAGATGTGAGATGTGAGAAAGAAATAATAAAAATAAATGTTGTATTGCGTATGTATGTATGTATGTATGTATAAATGTCGTACATATGTTGTACGTATGAGATGCACGATGTATGTATTTGTGTATATAGGTATATGGAGAATACGTTAATTGTTTGGTTATGTATATGTGAGTAATAATGTGTATTTGGCCTAAAGCCACTTACCGGTGGGGCCAACGCACCCCGCTGTCTATGACAGGGAGGCCCCACAACCTCTTTTAAAAAATGTGAAAATTGAAATATAAAAATAAAAATAATGTTTTATTAAATAAATAAATAGATATATTAATTAATTAATTAATTGGGTAATTAGCATAATTAGAGTATGACACGTGGGTTCGCCACTAAATTAATCTGATTAATTAATATTTAATCTTAATTAAAACTTTGTCTATGACGTTCGGGACCCACTAGTCACTTGACCAGTCAACTGTTGATGTCATCATGACATCATGCTGATGTCATAATTGCTTTTATTTAAATTAATCAAATCTGTTTTTAATTCCTAAATAACTAATAAAACTTTTAAAATTAATATAAAATAATCCGTAAGTCAGATCAAAATATTTTCAACATGAAAGTTGATCTGCAGAACGAGACGAATCCGGATACACGGTCCATTCGTCTGTCACGCGTCCCTAGCATAGCAAACATGGAACATTTCGATCGTTTCGAGTCTGTCCGGTAGTAGCCCGAGACCTGGAAAATATCGTCAGATATTCTTCCGACCCGTCTATGACGGATGTTGGTGCGTTAGCTCATGTCTAGCCTGCATCTTGCCATGTCATGCTTGGTGTTGCACCGTTGCTATTATTTATTGTTTCTTCTCCCTCTTCTTACCGGTAGACCCTGAGACTGATGCTGCTGCCGGGTACATCTACGACCCTGCCGATCAGTCCTTTGCCGCAGAGCAGCAAGGCAAGCAAATCCCCCCTTGATCATTCCTATATCGCCTATGTCTTTCTTCCTACTCCTTGCATTAGTATTTTGCTACTGTTGTAGTTAGCTCCTATACCTGATGCATAGCCTACTTTTGTTGAACTGCTACTTTCAGTCATGTACTTTAATTTGCTTAGTATAGGTGGAGCAGTCATCCCCTCTGACCCTGTAGTCCAGTTGCCCCGCTTGCTTTACAATCTCGATCCCTGATCGACGAGCCAGACCCGACACAACACATACACCCCCCCCCCTTAGTTGTACGACGCTACAGAGATACTATCGCGTACCGAGGGTGACACCTCGCTAAGTACTCCTGATGATATCTCTGTAGTATAGCTAGTCGGTCGTGGTTATCGAGGGTGATTCCTCTTTCACCATTCCGATGACACCTCTCTCGTGCGACCCCTCAAGTGTGGGACCCCCGAGGGTGATTCCACTAAGCCCACCTTGACGGATACATCGTTCGGAATCCAATGAGGGTGATACCTCGGATTCCCCCCGATGTTACAACCACACAGTTACTCGACCATGTTACTGGGATCATTGGTGATTAGTTGTAAGACGGGTGGATTCCCGCGAGACTATGTTGATGGCCTAATTAAAATGTTAATGGATTTGGGTGTTTGATCTGGGTTGGTCGGAGACCTTTTCACACTAACCGGCTACGCGGGAAGAATTATGGGTACTCGGCGTCGCGGTACCAGCCGAAGCTTCTCAGATGTCAGCAATCGTAGTGGCGCGCGCCCGAGTGGTCCCGAGATGCATTGTGCTTGTGATTAAGGGATGCTGCGATGTGTCGATATTCCAAGGCCGGGCAGGACCCAGAAAAGTATGTCCGGCCAGAGTGTTATCGAGCGTGACGGGACATGTGGTGCACCCTTGCAGGGATGAAAATTAACTATTCGAATAGCCGTGTCCACGGTTACAGGACGACTTGGAGTTGTGCCCTGATCTTATACAACTACAATTGTTACTTAACTGAAATTAGTTTGCCTCGGGATTGCTTCCTCGCAGGGAGTCGAGGGAGGATCTTGGGGCATGACCTCACTTTAATAATCCTGCAACAATATGACTATTAATGTGTTACCCCTGTTCTACTCTCGTCTATTGCTGCAAGACCCTGAATATGCTAGTCTTCGATAGGACTAGGCCTTCTCCCTCTATTCTCGCATTGCTGCAGTCAGTCCACATATAACTCCCCCTTTCTTTGATACTGATGCATACTTAGAATATATCTGGTGTAAGACTTGTGAGTACTTTGGATGAGTACTCACCGTTGCTTTGCTCCCCCTTTTGTCCCCTTGATCCGTTGCTGCGACCAGATGATGGAGCCCAGGAGTGGAGTTTCCTGCCGATGTCTGCCATCCCGATGGTGTCTTCTTCATGGAGGCCGTTGAAGATAGGAGTAGTTTAGGAGGTTCCCGGGCAGGAGGCCTCGCCTCGTTCGATCGTTGTATCTTTTGTGCTAGCCTTCTCTAAGGCACCCCATGTTTTTTTGTCTGTACTCATATATTGTTGCTTCCGCTGACTCGTGTGTTTATCGAGCTTCCGTATTCTAGCCCTCGAGGCCCCTGGCTTGTAATATGAAGCTGATGTTGTTTTATTTGTGTCTAGAGTTGTGTTGTGATATCTTCCTGTGAGTCCTTGGGTTTGATCGTACGCTTTTGCGTGTATGATTAGCGTACGATTAAACCGAGGGCGTCACAGTCTCACTTGAAAAAAAATCAAGGAGAAGAGTTCATCGCGTTTTACGATATGGAGGCGCCGCCACCTCCTGTTCTTCATCTGGAGGGCAGATCTGGAGTCTGTTTTGGGCTCCGGAGAGGGGAAATCGCCGCCATCGTCATCATCAACCTTCCTTCATCGCCAATTCCATGATGCTCTTCACCGTTCGTGAGTAATCTCATCGTAGGCTTCCTGGACGGTGATGGGTTGCATAAGATCTATCATGTAATCGAGTTAGTTTTGGCGGGGATTGATCCCTAGTATCCACTATGTTCTGAGATTGATGTTGCTACTACTTTGCCATGCTTAATGCTTGTCACTAGGGCCCGAGTGCCATGATTTTAGATCTGAACCTATTATGTTGTCGCCAATATATGTGTGTTCTTGATCCTATCTTGCAAGTTGTAGTCACCTACTATGTGTTATGACCCGGCAACCCCGGAGTGACAATAGCCGGAACCACTCCCGGAGATGACCATAGTATGAGGAGTTCATGTATTCACCAAGTGTTAATGCGTTGGTCCGGTTCTTTATTAAAAGGAGAACCTTAGTATCCCGTAGTTTCCATTACAACCCCGCTGCCACGGGAGGGATGGACAATAGATGTCATGCAAGTTCTTTTCCCTAAGCACGTATGACTACATACAGAATACATGCCTACATTAGATTGACGAACTGCAGCTAGTTACTTATCTCTCCGTGTTATAACTGTTGCATGATGAATAACATCCAGCATAATCATCCATCACCGATCCAATGCCTATGAGTCTTTTACTACTAGTCCTTGCTGCGTTACTTTGCTGCTACTGCTGTCAGTGTTGCTACTGTTACTCTGTTGCTACTGTTGTTACTCTGTTGCTACTGGTTACTATTGCTACTACCGCTATCATACTACCTTTCTACTGATACTTTGTTGCAGATACTAAATCTTTCAGGTGTGGTTGAATTGACAACTCAACTGCTAATACTTGAGAATATTCTTTGTCTTCCCCTTGAGTCGAATCAATAAATTTGGGTTGAATAATCTACCCTCGAAAACTGTTGCGATCCCCTATACTTGTGGGTTATCAGCGTCTGGCACAAAGATCCTCATTCGGGGCAAAGCTTTCCGAGGTTTGGGAGCGTCGGGTATGGGCTGTTTCGCAGTCTTCTCTGCCGACTCAGTTGTTGTGGCCCGATCACGCTTTGTATTCTTGGTGCTTGATGCCAAGGTCTTGCTTGGAACAGCCGTCGGGTCTTGGTGTTGCTTGGATCGAGACTCGTTACACAAGGGATACTGAATCTCTTCTTCGCTCTCCTCCGAGCTGTCTTCGTTGTCTTCGCTACCTCAGCATAATCACTGTCCACATTGTCGCATGCACTCTCTTCACCGACGTCAAGTTGCCCTCCGTTCGGCATAGGCGAATACATATTTGTCAACTCCTACAAGACACAAACAGCAAAGTCAGGAGATTCAATCACTCAACAAAGATATGAAAGTATTCGGGAAGGACATAACTCACCACGTACGACGGCCGATTCTCAACAGAGAAGGGCAAGACCCGTTTGGCTCCGAGAGGGTTGTCATATGCTCTAGTGATGCTTTTGAGCCACTTTGCCACGTTCTCTTCAGAGACCTCCTTTGGGTGTGACCGAGTGGAGTCCTCGGGGCCCGGATAATGCCACATGGCGTGGTCCCTTGCTTGAAGAGGATGGATTCGATGACTGAGAAATGTCTCAAGTAGGTCCATCCGAGTCACCCCGCCACGGATCAGATTGACTAATGCATTCACCAGAATTCCTACCTGGATCTTCTCCTCCTCTGACATAGTCAGCATTCTGGGAGCAGTGGGTCGCTCCAAAGTGAATGGGGGAAGGCTAGTTGACATATTTGGAGATGTAATGTCTTTGCAATAAAACCATGTTGATTGTCAGCCTCGGACAGATTCGGGAAGAGTCATTTGTGGAAACGCACTCTTACTCCTCTTGTGGAGCCCCATACCACCACACAACTGGATGACGTGGGTTCTACTATCACTAGGATTGGCTTTCTTTATCGACTGAGAACGTATGGTGGAGATATGTTTGAATAGTCCCCAATGAGGGGAACAACCCATAAAGCATTCGCGCAACGTTATGAACGTGGCAAGGTATGCAATAGTATTTGGAGGAAAGTGGTGGAGTTGAGCACTGAAGAAGTTTAATAATCCACGGATGAATGTGTGAGGAGGCAAAGAAAAACCTCGCCCGACGTGGGTGAGGAGGACTCTCTCACCTTCGCGCGGCTCCGGCTTGACTTCTCCCCCTGGAAACCTCCATGAACCGGCGGCTATCAGCCCGTCGGCGACAAGGTTCAAGACGTCCACCTCCTTCATGGTCGACGGGAGGAAATCCCCCTCGATCCACACTGGAGCCGCCGCAGATCGGGCACCCGACGGCTTATTGGCATTAGCTCCTTTCTTGGCCCGCTTGAGCTTCCCTATCTTCCCCTTCATCATCTCAACGGCGGTGGTGAATACGAATATAAGCGGCGCTCGTGAGACAGAGGTGGTGGAGAAAAAGAGGGGAATTGAGGAGGAGCAATGTTCCAACCCTAGCGTAGTCCCATCTTATAGTCGCCCGAATGAGTCGATGATCTATGGGCCCGCCAGATCTATGTCTATCCCAGTAACAGAGGAAGCGTGATATGTGGTAATCAAGGCGGCGTGATAATCGAGGCGTCGTTCTCCCACTTGCCCTGGTCGTTGCGTCATCACCGCATGGCGCGCGCTTGCCAATTTTTCGAATCCCGTGAATCCGAGCCTGACGAAGCGACCCGTCGCATCAAGAGACCCTGTTGATCACTCGGACTCATGTTCAAGTTCACTCGGATGCATTTCAAGATAGAATTGATTAGGGTGAACGACAAAGACTTCAATCGACGCACACTTCTGCTAAGCCCCGGAGTGCACTCGGAGTTTGTGTGTCTTATCAGAATCTGCATCGACCCCTTTCTCACTTGACCCCCATCCATTTGGGGGCTCATGATGGGGATATGTACCTAGGGTAGGGTCATAGGCCTGGCCTACATGTCCTACCCAAGGACACTACATTGAAGACTTCAATATTACAAGGAAGGCTCCGACTAACTCGCCATGGTGCACGGGTCACTCGGTAGAACATCCACTTGGAGACTTTCTCCCTTCACTCGACGGAAGCGTTTCACTTGGAAGAACTAGAAGCCAGTCGACCGCAGAAGATCAGAAGCCACTCCAGGGAGGCCAACGAGCGGGCATTCAACTGGTCGTCATAAGTAACATTTATTATGTACGTTATCAGTAATGTATGCCTTTATCTCCACTAATCGAACCCTTGGTTGCCCGGTCTTGATGAGGGGTAGCGCACTATATATAAGCCACCCTCCCCTCTGGCACAAGGGTTCACACCCCCTGTAACACACATATTCCACACGGCAAGAGCTCCTGAGCACTGATACGTAGGGTTGTTACCTCCATGAGAGGGGCCTGAACTCATACATCGTGTGTACAAACTTGTTGTAGCTAGGACTCTGCTCTCTCCTTACGTACCCCTCACCTCTACTGTCAGGCTCATTCCCACAACAACTACTACGTTGTTCACCACATGGAGGAGTACATACGGGAGGGAGAACACCTTAAAAAGAACTAAGACATCATCACATGGGGGGAGAAAATGGAGGAAATTAGCCTGGAAAATAGCAGAGATGAGTTCAAACGCATCCACGTGAATTTTGCTACCATCCTCAACAAGGATGTCATCGACCGTGCTCGGGTTTTCAATGGCAGTGCACCTACCGACCCCGAGGAGATAAAAGCTTGCCTTCAGAAGCAGGGACTTGATGTTGACAGTCACGTGTCTCTCGTGGATCCATCAAAGAAATATGTTAATGATCCTTATGCCGATATGTAACAGGATAGTGTCATCTACCTATGTTGTTAGTTATACAACACTATTATCTCGATCAACTAAATGTGTGTGGTCATGTGTTATCATACTTAAAAACTTGACTAGCTATCTTAACTACTTGTTTAAGCACTATGTACGACGTTACATTGTTATCTTGAATGTCTTTGACTTTTTGTTACTTGTTACCTTATTCTGCCATGTGAACGTTGATGTTTCCTGCTCTCATGGCAGCCATTTTCCAATGCTTATCAATTTAGTAATGGTGTGATGAGAAACTACGATATTTGCAACGTCTTCCAGTATTTGTCGCGTTGGAATAATGTCGACGCCATAAATACACATCATAATGTCGGCATACAACTTAATTCGACGCCATAGGTATTTCAAATACTGTTGGTGTAGGATCCAACGCCGGCACTATTTTTTAACTATGACCCCATGTTGGTGGCATGGGTTGTCCATGCCACCAAGGCCATTTTCCCCATGCCATGGCTAGGCTTTTCTGTACTAGTGGAAGCGACTCTGATATGCACTTCTATCTGTGTCGATACTTTCAAGTTTCTGCGAGGATAGGACCGCATATTGGGTGTTACACTACCGAGGTAGGAAAACCTGATGTGCCTAAATGCTTTCGGTGGATCCGAGTTTGTAGATGTTGGTCACACCAAAAATTATTTAGAAGGTTTTGGAAGTCATCCCTAGTCGAATCGGTGGCTCCAAGTGCTCCTCACCCGAGGGTCTGAAAATGAGCTTGTTCAAATTTTGTGATGAAGAATGAATAGAATTTAAGACAAGACAAAATCGATAGCTAGAGGAGGTACTGAGTCATTCTTGTACATCCAATTGGCCAGAAAAATAAAACCCAAATAAACCACAATTTGATGTCCTTGAGTAAGAAAAATATGAATACCAACATGCTCACACAATAAAATGTTAAATATAATATGTCAAACATGCAAACCATTCTAGAATCTATCAAGCAATTGTAGATGACGAAGTTATCTATATATGAGTATATTGACTTAGGAGCCAAGTGAGAACACTTGATCATAGGTCATACTCATCGTTTAAGCACAAGTGGGGTTGTCACTTTTACATAATGTGTTAATGTGTTTGTACCATTATAGATGCTTTAGCTCGGGTCTTAGAGCAACCGCACTACATATGATATCCCCCCTAAGAGGGATGAACTAACCTTGGGTTTTGTCTTTAAAGACTTCATGTGGATGTTGTAGTAGTGGATGCTCATAGTTGATGAAGATCATCTAGAGTTGAGAGCAATCATGTTGTTTCGATACTCTTCACACCTACATGGGTTAGTCCCACACAAGGAACAATAGCAATGATATCTATGGAGTGAAATGCTCGTATGATCATGCCCATTAATGCATTGATCACCTTGTCCCTTGCTTACCAACAAGGGGTTTTGTCATTCCTTGAACTAGTGCATGAGGTTGGAGTTGATTGTATACGGTTCTTGCCAAGAAAGGAATATGATTGAAGTTTGTTGTCGGAGTCACCCCACAATAAAGTTCTTCTTCTTTGGAACCCACATCAAATTCATAGGGATCCTTAGATTTGAAGTAGCACTTGATGAAGCACAGCTTGAGGTAATTCTTCAAATGAGTCAATCTGCTCTTTAAGATTGTCCTTGCCTTTTAGCTTGTGATCTTGTGGTGTAAGATCATCTTGAGATTGTGTTCCCTTGAAGAGAGCACGATCATACTTCTCCTTTTGGGGAACAAACTTCGTCTTGGGGTATTGATCTTCTTCTCATTCAACTCCATTGGCATTGAACTTTCGTTCAAAACCAACACCTTGGTTCTTCCAGTGCCATTCTTGCTTGCATACAATCTCCTCAAATTGTCTCCTTTCGGCAATACTCTTGTAGACACCTTTATCTATAATTCCTTTCAATAGATCATTTTCTTACTCAAGTCTAACTTGGGTAAGAGAATCATTAGTGGAATCGTAGAACTACTAGAAGCAACATCTTTAGAATTACCATTTTTATTGTTGCTACTAGATGAAGAACCTTTCTTGCCTTTGTTAATAGTTTCCTTAAGTTTTACTTGTGGCACAAAAGTAGACAAGGGTAGTCGTTTAGCAAGATAAGAGGAACTCTTCTTTCAAAGATCGTCATTAGTAGCTTTAAGAGTCATGTTCCTGCTCTAAATTTAGCTTCTCGAAGCGCAGCTTCTCATGACTTCTTAGAAGCTCTCTGTGATCTTCGTGAGTAGATTCATTAACTAACTTAAGAGTGTTTATTTCTTTAGTTAAATGCTCAATCTCCTTCTTAGCATTATCAAATGATTCATCTTGACTATCATGATTATTAAAAAGTTCACTTTAACTAATATAACTAGTTTTATCAAAGAGCAAATCATCATCGCCTAGCAAGTCATCCTCATCACTATGGAAGTTAATGTATTTAGGGGGTTATTCCTTGGGGCCTTTAGCCATGAAGAAACTTCCATTCCGTTCATTTGGTGAATCAAATAAAGCATAGGAGTTGGAGGATACGAGTGCTAGTCCAGCAACACCTTCGTCTTGACTATAGTCGGAGTTGGAGTGGTAGCTTCTCTCGGATTGGTCGTCGAAGACAGAGCTGGAAAACCGTTCACCAACATGAGCTTGATGTTTTCTTCTTGTATAGCTCTTGGTGTACTTGTACTTTCTCTCCGAGTCCATGCTTCTCCGGGAAGGTCTTTGTTCATACCGATCTTCTCTACTCCTTCTCTCTCTTTGAGGTGACTCATCTCTCCTTTTGGAAGGGCCCATGAACTCATTTGAGAAGTGTTCGAGTCTTCCACGATTGTAACAATTTTGGTCATGACTTGAAGAATGATTCAGATCATATCTTGAGTTGGGGCTTCTTTCCTTGCCTCTATTCTTGTAGAACTTGTTGAATTTCTTGACCACGAGGCTTGTCTCTTCATTGGTAACAAGATTTTCACTTGAAGTTGCGGGTGTAAAACTTGTAGCTTTGTAAGCACTGCTTGCCTTATTGTGAAGCTCTTCTTTGTCCTTGAGTGACATTTCATGAGCAAAAATTCTACCAATGATTTCTGTGGGCATGAGATCTTTGTCGTTTGGCATCATTTGGATCATTGTGCACATGGTGTCATACTTTCCATCCAAGGCTCTAAGGATCTTCTTGATGATGAATTTATCGGACATCTTTTCACTTCCTAAGTCGACAATCTCATTGGTGATGAGATCAAGCCTAGAGTACATTTCCGCGACTCCTTCATCATCCTCCATTTTGAACTTGTAAAGTTGACTTTGAAGTACATCCAAATTAGATTCCCTGACGGATTCAGTGCCTTCATGCATATCAACTAGCAAAGTTTGTACCATCTAAATATGGACCTCTACGGTGGTGATTTCCCTCACTAGAATCCATACTCTCCTAGGTTGTGAAACCAATGCAACAAAGGCCAAAGCACCGATACCACTTCCAGGATCGGGAGTATGCCTATAGGGGGGGATTAGATAACTTGACCAAATTAAAACTTAACCTTTTCCCAATTTTATCGGTTGGCAAGTTTTAGTGAATTTACCAAGTCTAGCACACCCTATACATGCAAGTCTACGAGTATATTAGCATAAAGTAATGACATTGCAAGTGTAAGTAAATGACGTTACGAAGATCAAACATAATGAAGAGATGGAGATTTTTGACGTGGTTCCGATAGGTGGTGCTATTGTACATCCACGTTTATGGAGACTTCAACCCACGGAGGGTAACGGTTGCACGAGCCCACGAAGGTCTCCAACCATGAAGGGCCCATGAAGAAGCAACCTTGTCTATTCCATCATGGCTTACGTCCAGGAAGGACCAGCCTCACTCGGGGGTAGATCTTCATGAAGTAGGCGGTCCCCTTTCCCTTATAATCTTCTTGGTTCAACTCCACACGATTTGGAGGCTCCCAAGCAACACCTAACAAATCTAGGAGACACCACTCTCCAAAAGGTAATAGATGGTTATGGATGATGAACTCCTTTCCCTTGTGCTTCAAAAGATAGTCTCCTCAACACTCAGTCACTCTCTCACATAATTTGGCTTCGTAGAAGAGGATGATGGGGTGGAAAGCAACTTGGGGAGGCTATAAATCAAGATTCATATGGTGGGAATGGAATATCTTGATCTCAACAAATGAGTATGTGGTTCTCTCTCAGAAAATGGATGGTGGAAGTGTAGATATGTTCTGAGTGCTCTCTCCACAAAAGAGAGGGGGTGGGGTGGTATTTATAGCCATCTTCATAAATCAAACCGTTACAACATTATTGCCCAACTCGGTGAAACCAAAGTGAAAACTCGGTTGTATCACTAGTGCAAAATGTCCCAAGTTTTGGTTTTTCGGTGAGACCGAATGAAACATCACGATGAGACCGATTCAGCTTAACCAAAGCATCTGCATTACTTTGGTGGCACTAGAATGTAAAACTCGCAAGATCCAAATGTGAACTATTAGATTTGAGCAACTTGGTCACTGCTTTTTGATTTCATCGAACTCAACCTTGGTTCTACATACCGAGTTGTTAGGGTTTCGCATAGGTTCTGTGTGGGGCTAACTCGCTGGGACCGAAGTGGAAATCTTGGTTCCACCGAATTTGGTAGCTTAGGATTTCGGACAAAACCTTTTGTGAGAACTTGGTTGAGAGTTTTGGTGGCATATCTCTAAGCACTTGAGCAACCAGATCATCATCAGTACCTCATCCCCTTTTAATAGTATTGACTTTCCTATGGACTCAATTGTGATTGTTCACATAAAACAAAATGTAGAGTCTTAAAGCTTTTACCAATAGGTGTTCTTTGCATCTTAGGGGGATCATTCTCACAATTCCTAGCCAACTTCATTGAACTTTTCTGTAAAATACTTTATAGGTTCATTTGTTTAATGAACTATATGTTGTTGTTAATTACCAAAACCACCTAGTGAGAAGTTTTGCTTTCAACGTCTTTGGCCAGATTCGTGTTGTTCCACCAAACCGGCGAGCCTCCCCTGCCTGATCTAGTCCGTCGATCGTCATGGAGCCGCCCCCTTCCCGTTAGCACCGGGGAGACCCCCTTTGAAAAGGATCGAGATGGACCTAGAGGGGGGTGAATAGGTACAAATCCAAATTTCAATAATTACTTAGCAATTTTAGGCAAAAGTGCGGAATATGAGTGTAAGCCTAATAATTGCTACGACAAGGAGTAAGCTATTTAGAGTGAAGTAAGACAAGCGGTAAACAATAATCAAATACAAGTACGTAATAAGGATTAACACAAGTAGAGAGTTAGGGTTAGGAATAACCGAAACTCCAAGAGAGACAAGGATGTATCCCGATGTTCACTTCCTTGGAGGGAAGCTACGTCACCGTTAGAGGGGCGGATGTTACCACGAAGGCACACCAACGCCACGAAGGCTCACCCTATTCTCCCTTTGAGATAACTCCACGAAGGCGTTTCTCAACCACTAGTGGTAAGCCTTGAGGTGGCTTCCAAACCTTCACAAACTTTCCGGGGGAAATCACAATGGTTTGATTCCTCTCCGAAGACTCCTACCGCCTAGGAGTCTCCAACCTCCAAGAGTAACAAGATCACGGGGATTGCTCAAAACTTGCTCAAATCACAAATCACTTTGGTGGGAAGGAGGAGAGGGAGACGATCTATCTTTTGATTGGAACAACACTCAAAGGGACTCACAAATGCTCTTGGGATCTAGGATTTGGTGTAGACAAGAGTGAGTGAGAGGAAAGGTGTTCTTGGATGTATTCTAGCTGTGTTGAACACCCTTTCACGAGGTGGGAGAAGAGTATATATAGTGGGGAGTGAAAAACAGCCGTTGGGGACACTTTAAGTCACACAGGGTCGGAAGTCCGAGCGTCCACGAGGGGTCGGACGTCCGACAGGGGTCGATCGTCCGAGGCCTGTAGATGTGACTGAAAATACTGTGAATTGAACAGCCACCGGACGTCCGGCCCTCGGATGTCCGGAGCGAGACGGATTTCCGAGTTATATGACTCACAAACTTCTGGTGAAGGGCTACGGATTTCCGAAGCCTGCCGGTCGTCCGGCCCTCGGACATCCGGAGGGAGCCGGATGTCCGAGGCAATAGACTTGTTTTGAGATAAGAACAGAGTGGAGAATATGTGGTATTGGGTATGACAGTGAAGATGTGGTACGAGCAAGTTCATCGCAAAACCTGTGATCCCCTCTTAATAGTGCGGGATCCCTATACTCAATATCAGTAAACTCAAAAGAATAGTCTACATCATCTTTTATTATCCCGAGCCTTCTCGAAATATAAATCCCAATCTTCTCAGACAACCTTTGGCACATAATTCTCAATCTACTAAAGTACTTGCCATCCTGAGATAAAATCAACAAATAGGATTAGTTTCCTATGTATGTGTTGTCATTAACACCAAAAGTCGATTAGGGGCATAGCATGCACTTTCACCCTTCTCGTTCCTCACCTGTTTCTCCTCCGACGAGCTTCTCGTTGTCTCCCATGCCACACCCATCGCTACCCTCCCCTACCAGCAGTGATGCAACAGTGGCCATGGATGTGCCAACACCATCTTCAACCCTCTCGCAGCGGGATGTTACAACCCCTCACCAGAGTGTTACTACGACGATGAAAAGTTGCTACATCCCCCTAGGGAGAGTCAACCCATGTGAAGGGCGACTAGACGCACGGAACCCGTGAAAATGCTGGAACCGACTTTGAGATTTAGTACAAGTGGCAATTTTGAATTGCTGGAACCAACCATCATGTTTACTGGACTCATTGTTACAGTGCACCATTTTTGCTTCAACCAGCCACGACATTTGTTGGAACCAATACACAAAATTTCTGAAACGGGCTATTTTTCTTCTTTTCAAACGACGACCATGGTGACAATGGCAGGGGTGACCAGAAGATTTTGTTGCAACCATAGTTAGATTTTGGTACTATCTGCGAAGTTACTTGCTATATTCATTCAACGGTGTTGAATGACCGGTGGCCGTCGCCGACACAATTATGTGCAGCGAGCATCAACGACGAGGCATGGCAACAGAGCTACAACTATTGCCGTTGAGAGCTGTAACCATAGATGCAGTTGTTGTGTGGGCCGAGGCACCAACGAGGACGACGAGCGAGGGTGGGGATCAATGACGAGGACGACCAACGAGGATGGGGATCGATGATGAGGACGACCATCGAGGATGGGGATCGATGATGAGGACGGCCATCGTAGGGAACAACATGTGTATCCAATCCGAGGAAGGAAAAGGTACGGAACGAACCATCTTTTTTCGAGGAAGAAGAAGATGTGGGGCAAATCGTGTTTTCCTCACGTACCAACGACCGCGTGGCTCATATCCAACGGATTGGACGCGACCAGCCGAAGCATTGGGCCGGCGCGTCGACGCAAAGCGATATTATCTGCTCGCCTCTTTCCCATCTTCTTCACTGTATGTCGGGTCCTACGCCGCGTGCTTCCGATGAAAATGCTAAGTTCTTTTGATAGAATGTGGGGATTCTCTTAGAATCGACCCCTACGAGCTTCTTCCAGAATCTTTGACTCCCATTTATTTTACAATCCTATCTAACCCTTATCCAACTTCTTCGAAAATCTTTGAACCTCATTTATTTTATAATCATATCTTGTTAGGATCTAATTAGGTAGGATTGTAAAACAAACGGGTCAAAGATTTTGTGAAAAGCTCGGGTGGAGGGGTTGGATTGTGCGAGAATCCCACATTTTGGCTACAACAGAGTGACCGATCTACCACCGCCCCACACCCCCACACCGCTGGCCCTGGTCTCGAGATCTTTGGCGCCTCCCATGGATCCCCACCCCCTTCGCCTCAGCGCGCTCTTGGCGACTCTCGTGCTTGCCACCGGCGGCGGGTGGTGGGGTCGTGCGGAGGCGTCGATCCACCTACGGCCGCGATCGTTCCCGCAAGGTGGGTAACGCTTTCCTCCTGTCCGGCGGCAGTGAGGGCATCGTCGCCGACGGGGCCGATCTCACCCCCACTGTAACTTTGAGATTTAGTACAAGTGGCATTTCGAATTGCTGGAACCGGCCATCATGTTTGCTGGACTCATTGTTACAGTGCACCATTTTTGCTTCAACCAGCCACAACATTTGTTGGAACCAACACACAAAATTGCTGAAACAGGCTATTTTTCTTCTTTTCAAACGACGACCATGGTGACAATGGCAGGGGTGACCAGAAGATTTTGTTGCAACCATAGTTAGATTTTGGTACTATCTGCGAAGTTACTTGCTATATTCATTCAACGGTGTTGAATGACCGGTGGCCGTCGCCGACACAATTATGTGCAGCGAGCGTCAACGACGAGGCATGGCAACAGAGCTACAACTATTGCCGTTGAGAGCTGTAACCATAGATGCAGTTGTTGTGTGGGCCGAGGCACCAACGAGGACGACGAGCGAGGGTGGGGATCGATGACGAGGACGACCAACGAGGATGGGGATCGATGATGAGGACGACCATCGAGCATGGGGATCGATGATGAGGACGGCCATCGTAGGGAACAACATGTGTATCCAATCCGAGGAAGGAAAAGGTACGGAACGAACCATATTTTTTCGAGGAAGAAGAAGATGTGGGGCAAATCGTGTTTTCCTCACGTTCCAACGACCGCGTGGCTCATATCCAACGGATTGGACGCGACCAGCCGAAGCATTGGGCCGGCGCGTCGGTGCAGAGCGATATTATCTGCTCACCTCTTTCCCGTCTTCTTCACTGTATGTCAGGTCCTACGTCGCGTGCTTCCGATGAAAATGCTAGGTTCTTTTGATAGAATGTGGGGATTCTCTTAGAATCGACCCCTACGAGCTGCTGCCAGAATCTTTGACTCCCATTTATTTTACAATCCTATCTAACCCTTATCCAACTTCTTCGAAAATCTTTGAACCTCATTTATTTTATAATCATATCTTGTTAGGATCTCATTAGGTAGGATTGTAAAACAAACGGGTCAAAGATTTTGTGAAAAGCTCGGGTGGAGGGGTTGGATTGTGCGAGAATCCCACATTTTGGCTACAACAGAGTGACCGATCTACCACCGCCCCACACCCACACGCCGCTGGCCCTGGTCTCGAGATCTCTGGCGCCTCCCATGGATCCCCACCCCCGTTCGCCTCAGCGCGCTCTTGGCGGCCCTCGTGCTTGCCACCGGCGGCGGGTGGTGGGGTCGTGCGGAGGCGTCGATCCACACCTACGGCCGCGAGTCGTTCCCGCGAGGTGGGTAACGCTTTCCTCTTGTCCGGCGGCAGTGAGGGCATCGTCGCCAATGGGGCCGATCTCACCCCCACTGTAACTTTGAGATTTAGTACAAGTGGCGTTTCGAATTGTTGGAACCGGCCATCATGTTTGCTGGACTCATTGTTACAGTGCACCGTTTTTGCTTCAACCAGCCACAACATTTGTTGGAACCAACACACAAAATTGCCGAAACGGGCTATTTTTCTTCTTTTCAAACGATGACCATGGTGACAATGGCAGGGGTGACCAGAAGATTTTGTTGCAACCATAGTTAGATTTTGGTACTATCTGCGAAGTTACTTGCTATATTCATTCAACGGTGTTGAATGACCGGTGGCCGTCGCCGACACAATTATGTGCAGCGAGCGTCAACGACGAGGCATGGCAACAGAGCTACAACTATTGTCGTTGAGAGCTGTAACCATAGATGCAGTTGTTGTGTGGGCCGAGGCACCAACGAGGACGACGAGCGAGGGTGGGGATCGATGACGAGGACGACCAACGAGGATGGGGATCGATGATGAGGACGACCATCGAGGATGGGGATCGATGATCAGGACGGCCATCGTAGGGAACAACATGTGTATCCAATCCGAGGAAGGAAAAGGTACGGAACGAACCATCTTTTTTTGAGGAAGAAGAAGATGTGGGGCAAATCGTTTTTTCCTCACGTACCAATGACCGCGTGGCTCATATCCAACGGATTGGACGCGACCAGCCGAAGCATTGGGCCGGCGCGTCGGCTCAAAGCGATATTATCTGCTCGCCTCTTTCCCGTCTTCTTCACTGTATGTCGGGTCCTATGCCGCGTGCTTCCGATGATATCATAGCAATCCATAGCAATCACAATCATTCATAAGTATCCATACATGAGTTTATCCATTACATTAAATATCCAAAGACTAAAAACTACGATACATTACTCCCCCTTTGGCACCAAGTACCAAAAAGGAAGACATCAACAACACCAACCACGCTCAGAGCTCATCAGCATCATCAGGGAAGCCACTGCCACCAGCCTCGTCAAGGAAATCAACCCACTCAGGACCAGATGGGAAGCCAAAATCAGTAGGAGGAGCAGCAGGAGGGGCCTCATCATCACTCACATCAAGAGCGCCTGAAGCTCTCAGACGAGCCTTGAGGGCATTCTTGGAGGAGACTAAGCGAGAAACCACATCATGGGTTTGACCACACTGGAAAGAGACGGCCTTCATCAAAGCAGAATGTGCCTTGCCAAGGAATTTGGCAATGCGACCGAGAGGAGCGGAGCTAAATGAGGGGGTGGCGGCCCGTGCAGCAGTGCGGCGAGTGGATGTGGAGGATGAGGGGGTTTTCTTGGGAGCATAGTTATCCGCCATGTGAGCGGGAATGACCCACTTGCGATGTGTGTGAGTGACAACCACAGAGAAATCAGCAACATGGTTAATAAGAGCCTGGATGAAGGGGGCATGAGGAAAGGCTCGCTTGTACTGAAAGCTAGCAAGCTGAATCTCATGCCATAGAAAATGAGGCACATTGATTTTGCCCTTGGGGTGCTCGAACAAGTGAGACATGATGTCGATACAATAGCCACTGCAAGAACCCTTATCACCCATCTTGGGATAGATGGTGCGGATGAGACACTGAAAAATGATGAAGTAAGGTGAGCGCCAGATGGATACCTGGTTAAGGTCCTTCACGCGTTCATCCGCATCAAGCTCACTTAGTGGCTTGAGAAGATACCCACATGCGTCAATGGACTTAGGAGCATGGTTAGGATCATCCCTGTGTATTTTGAAGCCGGAATTGGGGAAACCAAGTGCGGCAACAAATGTATCATAAGAAGCTATGAAGGGAACCTCAGAGGTGATCCAGCTGACAGTGTGGTTTGGACCAAAGTAGCATGTGGCATAGAACTGGTGAATGGCAACAGCATTAAAGTCGCGATGAAAGGCAAATGGGGTGGCAAGCCCCTATGCCTCAATAAGCTCAATGGCACCCGGATATTTCGCCAGGTGCATGCGAATATGCTCGACATCAATATAGACATGAACAGATAAACCCTTAGGAACTATGACTGTGGTAAAAATGTCCGCCTGGACGTGTGTGCGGAAACGTGAGTCCGTAGAGTCACGTACGACAGCATATGGATCAAGGACGCGGCAGAAATTGAGGTATGAAGCCGCGCCAAGTGTGGTGAAATTCGTGATTGCACGACCTAAAGTAGCAGGAGGTTCTAGTGAGATGCGGCGAGCTTCACCTGCGGGCTGGGCAGGAGGAGGTGGTGGCAAGTAGGATGCCCTGCGAGTCCCGGGCTTTGGCTTGGACCTTCCATCGACGTGCTGGTCAGCAAGGTCCTCGGCGGCAAGCTCCTCCTCGAAGTCGGGGTCATCACCATCAGACGACGAGGGGAGTTGTGGAGACGAAGAACGCCGGGCCGGAGAACGCCAGGCGGTCCGTTTGAAGGGACGACGTGGCTCATCCGAGTCCGACCCCGTGCTAGTAGGGGCGCGAGATGATGAGCCAGCCACGGTCTTCCGAGCGGAGTGCTTGGTCTTGCCCATGGAGCACAAAATCCTACGCGGATGAAAATCCCAAATAAGGAACGAACATGGAGATTCATGGGAGAGAGAGAGAACCAAAACAAACGCGAAAGAAACGGAGGAGCAACCTGTAGACGGATCCCGCGAAGGAAGAGGAGGAAGAAGAGGAGGATCCGTGGAGGAGATCGGCCCGATCTCAGGTCTGGCGGCCCAGGCGAGGGCTCCTCGAGCTGGCGGCGGGGACGGTAGGGAGGAAAAGGGGCGCTGAGGGTTAGGGCAAGAGCCCAGCCCCGCGCCCAGCTATTTATAGGCCCGATGGCGTCGGACGTCCGGAGGTGATTGTGGCGTCGGACGACCGGAAGGGGATGTGCCGCCGGACATCCGAGACATGTCGGACGTCCGAGAAGGAGGAGGAGGCAGAGGCTGATTCTGGATTTTTTGTTTTGATGATGAGATGATGACTTGCATGGTTTCTCACAAAAAGTACGAACATAGTTGCCTACAAGCATTACATGTACTACTTGGAGACAGAAATTGAATTATGTGTACTTTGTAAGCTTAAAAACAGAAAATTAAGACTCACTCCCCCTAAATGCATGCCCATATCAAGACACAAACATAATGTGAGTGTGTGTGTGTGCAAGGTTTCAAGATATGTTGTCAAGCTCCAAGATACCAAGTTCACGCCTAAGTTGACAGAACCTAGCTACGCTAAGTGGCTTGGTGAAAATGTCGGCTAACTGCATGTCGGTACCCACATGGGTAATATCAATGTCACCCTTTTGCACATGGTCTCTCAAGAAATGATACCTAATATCAATATTTTTTGTGCGAGGGTGATCAATGGGGTTCTCGGAGATCTTTATGGCACTTTCATTATCACAAAGAAGAGGAACGTGTCGATACGTGATACCATAGTCCTTTAGTGTTTGCCTCATCCATAGCAGTTGGGTTGCACAGCTTGCGGCTGCAATATATTCGGCCTCGGCCGTGGAGAGAGAAACACAGTTCTGCTTCTTCGAGGACCAACTTACCAAGGAGCATCCAAGTAACTGACATGCACCGGAAGTGGATTTCCGTCCCACTTTATCACCGGCCCAATCCGCATCGGAATACCCAATAAGATCAAACTTTGCATCCTTAGGGTACCATGAGCCTGACTTTGGGGTGTGAACAAGGTATCTAAGAATATGCTTAACCGCTGTGTGATGGCTTTCCCTAGGGGAAGCTTGAAATCTAGCACATATGCCTACACTTAACATGATGTCCGGTCTAGATGCGCAAAGATAAAGTAGCGAACCAATCATGGAGCGGTAAGTAGATGGGTCAAAAGGAATACCGTTTGTGTCTTCATTTAGAACTACATCGGTGGCCATGGGTGTCTTCATTGGTTTAGCATTTGTCATATCAAATTTTTCAAGAATGTCCTTGAGGTACTTAGTTTGAGACAAGAAAATCCCTTCTTGAAATTGTTGTATTTGAAAACCAAGAAGGAACTTCAAGTCCGTGTTGAGTGACATCTCAAAGGTCTTGGTCATGGAGGCCGCAAACTTCTTGCATAAATGGATGTTAGGAGAACCAGAAATGATGTCATCTACATAGATTTGGCATAAGATCAAATCACCATTTTCCCTCTTAGTAAAAAGAGTGGGATCGATCACCCCCACCACAAAGCCATCATCGAGTAGGAACTTCTTAAGATGATCGTACCAAGCACGGGGTGCTTGTTTGAGGCCATACAGAGCCTTGTGAAGTTTATATACATGGTCTTTGTGATGAGGGTCAACAAACCCAGGTGGTTGTGATACATATACCTCTTCTTGTCGAGGACCGTTAAGAAAAGCACTTTTCACATCCATTTGATGCAAAGTAAAACGATTGAAAGAAGCATAGGCCAATAAAATGCGAATGGACTCAAGACGAGCAACAGGGGCGGAAGTTTCACCAAAGTCCAAACCTTCAACTTAGGAGTACCCATGTGCTACTAATCTTGCCTTGTTGCATAGGACAGTCCCGTTCTCATCTTCCTAGTTCTTGAAAATCCATTTCGTTCCAATGACATTATGTTCCTCAGTTGGTCGTTCTACAAATGACCATACTTCGTTGCGTGTAAAACTGTTTAGCTCCTCTTGCATAGCAAGTAGCTAGTCATTGTCACACAATGCATCCTGAACCGTGTGTGGCACGGTACTAGAGACAAACGAAAAGTGAGCACAAAAGTTTGTTAATTGTTTACGAGTCACTCTACCTTCCGACACGCCGGTGAGGATTTGATCAATATCAACACGACCGGCCACACGTGGCATGATGGAGGTCAAGGTTTCATGAGGTTCAACTTCGTTTCCATCATCAACGTCCTCAACATATGGATCATTTATGTGCGGAGGAAGATATTCCTCTTCACGTTGCACCTGTTGAGGTTCATCATCAAACATACCCATACTTTGGTCTACCTCTTGAAGATCAACTTGTTCTTGAGTGTGATCAGGGAGAGAGACATGTTCTCCCACTTGATCCTCAACAACTGGCATGATGTGTGTGCTAGTATCTTGTGGAGGTACGGGCAGTGAATTGTCTTGAGGATGAGAAATACTCTCATCATCTTCATCATCATCATGGGGTCTTTGTTCCATGGGAAGAAGTGCACCTACACCCATGTTTAAGATATCTTGTGGGGAGTCTTCTTCACCTGCATCATTTAGATCAACTTGCTCCCCATGGGAGCGGTTAAATTCATCAAACGTCACGTCACAGGTTTCTATAACACATCCAGTGGATTTGTGGTAGACTGTGTAGGTGTGAGAGTTTGACCCATAGCCAACAAAAATCCCTTCAGTTGTTTTGGATTGAAATTTTCCTAACCGTTACCGTTTGTTGAGGATGAAACATTTGCATCCAAACACACAAAAGTACTTAACATTGGGCTTGTTCCCAGTTAGGAGCTCATATGGAGTCTTCTCCAATATTGATCGAAGGAAGAGCCGGTTTGATGCATGACATGCTGTGTTGACGGCCTCAGCCCAAAAACTATGTGGTGACTTGTATTCATCTAACATGGACCTTGCCATTTCCACAAGTGTCCGGTTCTTCCTCTCTGCCACACCATTTTGTTGACAGGTGTAAGGTGCGGAGTACTGATGTTCAATTCCCTCATCACTAAGAAATTCTTCTAGGGTGTAGTTCTTGAACTCAGAGCCATTATCACTTCTTACTACCTTGATGTCCTTGTCAAACTTCCGATGGGCTTGTTTGGCAAAATCAATGAAGGTGATCTTCGTCTCGTCCTTGGACTTGAGAAAGAACACCCATGTATATCTTGAGTAATCATCAACAATGACTAGGCCATACTTTTTCCCTCCAAGACTTGCCCATGAAGGAGGCCCAAACAGATCCACATGAAGGAGCTCTAACGGCCTCGAAGTGGATACAATGTTCTTGGGTGGATGTCTTGATAGATGTTGTTTCCCAGCTATGCATGCACTGCACACACGATCTTTCTTAAAAGATACATTTGTTAGTCCAAGGATGTGATTGCCGTTTAAGAGATTTTGAAGATTTTTCATGCCAACATGGGCGAGCCGGCGATGCCACAGCCATCCCATGTCGGCCTTGGCCATTAGACAAGTTGTATGGAAGGTGCTCTCTTTCGAGAAATCAACCGTGTAAAGGTTGCCATCCAACTCTCCAACAAAGGCCACTTCAAGAGTGTCTCTCTTAAAGACTTTCACATCCGTTAGTCCAAATAATGTGTCATAACCGACGGAAGCCAATTGGCGAACTGAAACTAAATGATATTGAAGAGATTGGACAAGCATGACATTTGCAATAGACATGTCATTAGTGATTGCCACCTTGCCCAACCCAATTACCTGCCCTTTCGACCCTCCACCAAATACAATGCTCATGTATGGTCGAATGGCTTGCATGAATTCATAGAGCAAGTTACTATCTCCGGTCATATGATTGGTGCATCCACTGTCGATCACCCATTTGGCTCCTCCGGAGAAAACAGCCTGTAACGAATTAAGACTTGGTTTGCGGTACCCATTTTGTCATGGGGCCTTTCACATTAGTTACAAGAGTCTTAGGGACCCAAATAGCATAGAATCGGAATGCATTACGGGGACCAACGAATTTAGCATAGACCTCTCCTTCCTTTGATTTGCGTAGTACATAGGATGGAGGCATGAATTCGGTTGTCTTGTTGTGAGTAGGAGAACCCCTAGTGGTCGATCCACTCACAACCTTACATTTCTCCTTGTGTCCCTCTTATACAAATATTTCTTTAAGCGGAGTGGTACACTTGAGAGGAGATGCACTTTTCTTGGCAGTGCTTGGGTTGAACCCAAGCCCTTCCTTGGCGAAGCCTCCATTGTGTCGACTTAAGATCTCATTGAGAGTCTTTTGTCCTTGTGCACATGTCATGAGACCTCTGTCTAGCTGTGCCTTTAGCGAACAGTTTTCCTCAAGGATAGATGTTAGTTCACTACTAGAGTTAGTAGTGCAGGTATCAACATTAATAATAGGTGAGGAGTAGGCCTTAGCTAGAGTGTCAAGATAAGTAACCTTAAGTGCCTCAAAGCTCTTTGTGAGAACAGTGAGTTTCTCTTCCTTGTCTTTGAGAGACAAGGATAGACGCTCACAGTCCTTAGAAAGGGAAGCATGAGAGTTCACAAGTCGGTCTTTATCATTTAGTAATTCTTTGCACACAGATTCAGCCTTTTTCAAGGAGGCAAGATCATTAGCATGTTTATCAAGGTTTTCACCTACTTTTGAACATAGTGCCTCATTTTGTGCTTCCTCATACAGGACTTTCTGCTCAAGGATTTCATTTCTTTCCTTCTCCTTAGTGACGAGGGTTTCGAGTTCCTTGATGGTATTGGTGTGCTTACTCACCATTTCCATAAGTATGCGAAACATAGTGAGCTTCTTTCCTTTAAGAGAGCACATAAATTTGTTTATTTTAGCAAACATGGGATGATCTAAGTCATTATCCTCATAGTGATCTTCCGCATCAAGATACTCATCAGATGGAGTAGAAGCTAGACTGAAAGAGTTTAACCGTGGAGTTACCTTAACCTTATCATGGGAGCTTTGGTCTTCCTCATCTCCCATGGCAGTCTTTGCCATCAAACACTTGTGAGCATTGCCCTTGTAGTCCTTCATATAGTTGTAGTGAACAACATCACCACTTTTGTTGACTAGCCTCAAGGTGTTTTGTGTATCCTGAGCTACTCCGGCAACTCCACCAACATCTTCTGGATCTGATTCTTCTTGTGCAACCATTGCTCTTCCATCTGTCCTCTTGAACTTGGAGTTCAGAGGGCTTGGCAACTTCTTCTTTACAAAGGTCTTTGGAAACCTTGGTTTGTCTTCTCTCTTATCATAAGGGCAGTCATTGGAGAAGTGGTTGATTTCCTCATAGTTATAGCATTTCCTTACCTTCTTCTTTGGGAATCTTCCCTTGAACTTTCTTGCACTGAACTTCTTTACAAAGAGAGCAATGTCCTTATAAGAAGGGCTTTCATCAGAGTCAACATCATCACCATCTTCGCAGTCATCATCACCCTCTTCTTCTTCACTTTCTTCTTCGTCACATTCATGCTTGGCTTTCAAAGCAAGATTGATCTTTGATGTTGAAGTGCCATGCATGGCAAGGTGCTTTGTTGAATTTGCCTTTGACTCTTCAAATAATTGGAAAGTGGATATGATGTCATCCGGAGTCATTTCTTTGAACCCATGGTGCTTCCTCATGTCCCATACCATTTGATGGTGATACGGAGCAAGAGCATGAAGTAACTTGTCCACAAGAAATCTCTTGGTCAGATTGAAACCATCTTGCGTCTTGTCACAGTCACATGACTCAATGTCTGCGGCGAGAGTCATGAGCCGTTCTAGTAGTTGCTTGGGAGATTCACCCTTTTCCATACAGAAATTCTGTAATTGCCCCTTGGCAATTTCATATTGAGCAAGCCGAAGAGTGGAGGTACCGGTCTTGGTCCTTATAATGCTATCCCACAGTTCCTTGGCACTTGTGATGTGAATGTAAGGTCTTCGTTGCTTGTCATTCATTCCTTTTCTTATGAACATGATCGCGGTGTCATTGAGATGCTTGTCATAAGTTTTTCTGGGAGTGAGGCACGTTGGATCTACAGGATTGTACCCATGCTCGAGGATATCCAACATCTCATCATTGGCGTACCTAAGATGATCCTGCATACCAACTCTCCACAAAGAAAAATCGGAATTGTCATCAAGCAAGGGAGGTTTCTAAATTTGAGATCTAGCATAAAGCCATGGAACACTGGTTTGGTTCCTTTCCGGAGGTGGTTGGCCAAATGAAGTACCGTGCACATGTGGCCCTGAGGCCCTCGGGGACGTGGTTGTCCCCGTGGTTAGTGATGCTAGTCTCATTTGGACCATGGCCTCAAGAGAAGCATCATGATCCTCGTTTTGCTTGGCAAGGGCCCGTTCCAGGTCCTCAGAGGTGAAAGACTTGACTTTCGAGGAAATCCCGTCCCTCTGCACTGGAGCTACCGTAGCTGGTTCCCCGTCCATCTCGCTCTAGGGCGGTCAAGCCACACGAATAGAGCACGAGGCTCTGATACCAATTGAAAAGGATCGAGATGGACCTAGAGGGGGGTGAATAGGTACAAATCCAAATTTTAATAATTACTTAGCAATTTTAGGAAAGCGTGCGGAATATGAGTGTAAGCCTAATAATTGCTACGACAAGGAGTAAGCTATTTAGAGTGAAGTAAGACAAGCGGTAAACAATAATCAAATACAAGTACGTAATAAGGATTAACACAAGTAGAGAGTTAGGGTTAGGAATAACCGAAACTCCAAGAGAGACAAGGATGTATCCTGATGTTCACTTCCTTGGAGGGAAGCTACGTCACCGTTACACGGGCGGATGTTACCACGAAGGCACACCAACGCCACGAAGGCTCACCCTATTCTCCCTTTGAGATAACTCCACGAAGGCGTTTCTCAACCACTAGGGGTAAGCCTTGAGCTGGCTTCCAAACCTTCACAAACTTTCCGGGGGAAATCACAATGGTTTGATTCCTCTCCGAAGACTCCTACCGCCTAGGAGTCTCCAACCTCCAAGAGTAACAAGATCACGGGGATTGCTCAAAACTTGCTCAAATCACAAATCACTTTGGTGGGAAGGAGGGGAGGGAGACGATCTATCTTTTGATTGGAACAACACTCAAAGGGACTCACAAATGCTCTTGGGATCTAGGATTTGGTGTAGACAAGAGTGAGTGAGAGGAAAGGTGTTCTTGGATGTATTCTAGCTGTGTTGAACACCCTTTCACGAGGTGGGAGAAGAGTATATATAGTGGGGAGTGAAAAACAGCCGTTGGGGACACTTTAAGTCGCAAAGGGTCTGGACGTCTGACAGTTGCCGGAAGTCCGGGCGTCCACGAGGGGTCGGACGTCCGATAGGGGTCGGTCGTCCGAGGCCTGTAGATGTGACTGAAAATACTGTGAATTGAACAGCGACCGGACGTCCGGCCCTCGGATGTCCGGAGGGAGACGGATTTCTGAGTTATATGACTCACAAACTTCTGGTGAAGGGCTACGGATTTCCGAAGCCTGCCGGCCGTCCGGCCCTCGGACGTACGGAGGGAGCCGGATGTCCGAGGCAATAGACCTGTTTTGAGATAAGAACAGAGTGGAGAATATGTGGTATTGGGTATGACAGTGAATATGTGGTACGAGCAAGTTCATCGCAAAACCTGTGATCCCCTCTTAATAGTGCGGGATCCCTATACTCAATATCAGTAAACTCAAAAGAATAGTCTACATCATCTTTTCTTAAACCCGAGCCTTCTCGAAATATAAATCCCAATCTTCTCAGACAACCTTTGGCACATAATTCTCAATCTACTAAAGTACTTGCCATCCTGAGATACACTCAACAAATAGGATTAGTTTCCTATGTATGTGTTGTCATTGACACCAAAAGTAGATTAGGGGCATAGCATGCACTTTCACCCTTCCCGTTCCTCACCTGTTTCTCCTCCAACGAGCTTCTCATTGTCTCCCATGCCACACCCATCGCTACCCTCCCCTACCAGCAGTGATGCAACAGTGGCCATGGATGTGCCAACACCATCTTCAACCCTCTCGCAGCGGGATGTTACAACCCCTCACGAGAGTGTTACTACGACGATGAAAAGTTACTACATCCCCCTAGGGAGAGTCAACCCATGTGAAGGGCGACTAGACGCACCGCACCCGTGAAAATGCTGGAACCGACTTTGAGATTTAGTACAAGTGGCAATTTTGAATTGCTGGTACCAACCATCATGTTTGCTGGACTCATTGTTACACTGCACCATTTTTGCTTCAACCAGCCACGACATTTGTTGGAACCAACACACAAAATTGCTGAAACGGGCTATTTTTCTTCTTTTCAAACGACAACCATGGTGACAATGGCGAGGGTGACCACAAGATTTAGTTGCAACCATAGTTAGATTTTGGTATTATTGGCGTAGTTACTTGCTATATTCATTCAACGGTGTTGAATGACCGGTGGCCGTCGCCGACACAATTCCGTGCAGCGAGCTTCAATGACGAGGCATGGGAATAGAGCTACAACTATTGCCGTTGAGAGTTGTAACCGTAGCTGCAGTTGTTGTGTCGGCCGAGGCACCAACAAGGACGACGAGCGAGCATGGGGATCGATGACGAGGACGACTAGCGAGGATGGGGATCGATGATGAGGACAGCCATCGAAGGGAACAACATGCGTATCCAATCCGAGGAAGGAAAAGGTACGGAACGAACCATCTTTTTTCGAGGAAGAAGAAGATGTGGGGCAAATCGTGTTTTCCTCACGTTCCAACGACCGCGTGGCTCATATCCAACGGATTGGACGCGACCAGCCGAAACATTGGGCCAGCACGTCGGCGCAGAGCGATATTATCTGCTCGCCTCTTTCCCGTCTTCTTCACTATATGGCGGGTCCTATGCCGCGTGGTTCCGATGAAAATGCTAAGTTCTTTTGATAGAATGTGGGGATTCTCTTAGAATCGACCCCTACGAGCTTCTGCCAGAATCTTTGACTCCCATTTATTTTACAATCCTATCTAACCCTTATCCAACTTCTTCGAAAATATTTGGACCTCATTTATTTTATAATCATATCTTGTTAGGATCTAATTAGGTAGGATTGTAAAACAAACGGGTCAAAGATTTTGTGAAAAGCTCGGGTGGAGGGGTTGGTTTGTGCGAGAATCCCACATTTTGGCTACAACGGAGTGACCGATCTACCACCGCCCCACACCCACACGTCATTGACCCTGGTCTCGAGATCTCTGGCGCCTCCCATGGATCCCCACCCCCTTCGCCTCAGCACGCTCTTGGCGGCCCACGTGCTTGCCACCGGCGGCGGGTGGTGGGGTCGTGCGGAGGCATCGATCCACACCTACGGCTGCGAGTCATTCCCGTGAGGTGGGTAACGCTTTCCTCTTGTCCGACGGCAGTGAGGGCATCGTCGCCGACGAGGCCGATCTCACCCCCACTGTAACTTTGAGATTTAGTACAAGTGGCATTTCGAATTGCTTGAACCGGCCATCATGTTTGCTGGACTCATTGTTACAGTGCACCATTTTTGCTTCAACCACCCACAACATTTGTTGGAACCAACACACAAAATTGCTGAAACGGGCTATTTTTCTTCTTTTCAAACGACGACCATGGTGACAATGGCAGGGGTGACCAGAAGATTTTGTTGCAACCATAGTTAGATTTTGGTACTATCTGCGAAGTTACTTGCTATATTCATTCAACGGTGTTGAATGACCGGTGGCCGTCGCCGACACAATTATGTGCAGCGACCGTCAACGACGAGGCATGGCAACAGAGCTACAACTATTGCCGTTGAGAGCTGTAACCATAGATGCAGTTGTTGTGTGGGCTGAGGCACCAACGAGGACGACGAGCGAGGGTGGGGATCGATGACGAGGACGACCAACGAGGATGGGGATCGATGATGAGGACGACCATCGAGGATGGGGATCGATGATGAGGACGTCCATCGTAGGGAACAACATGTGTATCCAATCCGAGGAAGGAAAAGGTACGGAACGAACCATCTTTTTTCGAGGAAGAAGAAGATGTGGGGCAAATCGTTTTTTCCTCACGTTCCAACGACCGTGTGGCTCATATCCAACGGATTGGACGCGACCAACCGAAGCATTGGGCCGGCGCGTCGGCGCAGAGCGATATTATCTGCCCGCCTCTTTCTCGTCTTCTTCACTGTATGTCGGGTCCTGTGCCGCGTGCTTCCGATGAAAATGCTAAGTTCTTTTGATAGAATGTGGGGATTCTCTTAGAATCCGACCCCTACGAGCTTCTGCCAGAATCTTTGACTCCCATTTATTTTACAATCCTATCTAACCCTTATCCAATTTCTTTGAAAATCTTTGAACCTCGTTTATTTTATAATCATATCTTGTTAGGATCTAATTAGGTAGGATTGTAAAACAAACGGGTCAAAGATTTTGTGAAAAGCTCGGGTGGAGGGGTTGGATTGTGCGAGAATCCCAGATTTTGGCTACAACGGAGTGACTGATCTACCACCGCCCCACACCCACACACCGCTGGCCCTGGTCCTGAGATCTCTGGCGCCTCCCATGGATCCCCACCCCCTTCACCTCAGAGCGCTCTTGGCGGCCCTCGTGCTTGCCACCTGCGGCGGGTGGTGGGGCCGTGCGGAGGCGTCGATCGACACCTATGGCCGCAAGTCATTCCCGTGAGGTGGGTAAATCTTTCCTCCTGTCCGGCGGCAGCGAGGGCATCGTCGTCGACGGGGCCAATCTCACCCCCACTGTAACTTTGAGATTTAGTACAAGTGGCATTCTCGAATTGCTGGAACCGGCCATCATGTTTGTTGGACTCATTGTTACACTGCACCATTTTTGCTTCAACCAACCACGACATTTGTTGGAACCAACACACAAAATTGCTGACACGGACTATTTTTCTTCTTCTCAAACGACGACCATGGTGACAATGGCGGGGGTGACCACAAGATTTTGTTGCAACCATAGTTAGATTTTGGTACTATCGACAAAGTTACTTGCTATATTCATTCAACTCTGTTGAATGACCGGTGGCCGTCGCCGACACAAATCTGTGCAGCGAGCGTCAACGACGAGGCATGTCAAAAGAGCTACAACTATTGCCGTTGAGAGTTGTAACCGTAGCTGCAGTTGTTGTGTGGGCCAAGGCACCAACAAGGACGACGAGCGAGGATGGGGATCGATGACGAGGACGACCAGCGAGGATGGGGATCGATGACGAGGACGACCATCGAGGATGGGGATCGATGATGAGGACGGCCATCGAAGGGAACAACATACGTATGCAATCTGAGGAAGGAAAAGGTATGAAACGAACCATCTTTTCTCGAGGAAGAAGAAGATGTGGGTGAAAGTGCAGTCATGCCCTTAATCGAGTTTTGATGTTAATGACAACACATACATAGGAAACTAATCTTCTTTGTTGAGTGTCTCTTAGGATGGCAAGTACTTTTAGTAGATTGAGAATTATGTGCCAAGGTGGTCTGAGAAGATCGGGACTTATATGTCAAGAAGGCTCGGGATTGAGAGAAGATGATGTAGCCTATCCTTTATATTTACTATTCTTGAGTATAGGGATCCCACACTATTAAGAGGGGATCACGGGTTTTGCGATGAACTTGCTCATACTACATCTCTACTTTTCTGCACATACCACATCTCCACTACTCTACTTTTATCTCAAAACAGAACCAATGCCTTGGACATCCGGCCTCCTTCGGACGTCCGAGGGACGGACGTCCGACCTCCTTCGGAAATCCGGAACCTTGCACCAGAGAAACTTGAGCCATATAACTCGGACTTCCGGCTCCCTCCGGACGTCCGAGGGTCGGACGTCCGACCAACTTCGGAAATCCAGAACTTTGCACCAGAGAAAGTTGAGCCATATAACTCGGACTTCCGGCTCCCTCCGGACGTCCCAGGGCCGGACGTCCGACCTCCTTCGGAAATCCGGAATCTTGCACCAGAGAAGTTTGAGTCGAATAACTCGGACTTCCGGCTTCCTCCGGACGTCCGGTCCCTGTTCAACTACACAGTGGTTCCAGATATATTTACATCCCTCGGACGACCGACCCCTGTCGGACGTCCGACCCCTTGTGGGAGTCCGGACATCCGAGAATTGTCGGATGTCCGACCAGTGTCAGACTTAAGTGACTCCAACGGCTGTTTTACTCTCCCCACTATATATACCCCCTCCCACTTCGTGAGAGGGTGTTCAACACAGTTAGAACACTTACAAGAACACCTTTCTCCTCACTCACTCTTGCCTACACCCAATCTTAAATCCCAAGAGCATTTGTGAGCCCCTTTGAGTGTTGTTCCAATCAAAAGATAGATCGTCTCCTTCTCCTCCTCTCCACCAAAGTGATTTGTGATTTGAGCAAGTTTTGAGCAATCCCCGTGATCTTGTTACTCTTGGAGGTTGGAGACTCCTAGGCGGTAGGAGTCTTCGGAGAGGAATCAAACAATTGTGATTTCCCCCGGAAAGTTTGTGAAGGTTTGGAAGCCACCTCAAGGCTTACCACTAGTGGTTGAGAAACGCCTTCGTGGAGTTATCTCAAAGGGGGAATAGGGTGAGCCTTCGTGGCGTTGGTGTGCCTTCGTGGTAATATCCGCCCCTCTAACGGTGACGTAGCTTCCCTCCAAGGAAGTGAACATCGGGATACATCCTCGTCTCTCTTGGAGTTTCGGTTATCCCTAACCCTAACTCTCTACTTGTGTTAATCCTTATTACGTACTTGCATTTGATTATTGTTTACCGGTTGCCTTACTTCACTCTAAATAGCTTACTCCTTGTCATTGCAATTATTAGGCTCACGCTCATATTCCGCACCTTTGCCTAAAGTTGCTAAGTAATTATTAAAATTTGGAATTGTACCTATCCCCCCCCTCTAGGTCCATCTCGATCCTTTTCAATTGGTATCAGAGCCTCGTGCTCTATTCTTGTGGCTTAACCGCCCTAGAGCAAGATGGACGGGACTCCCATTACTGTAGCTCCAGTGGAGAGGGACATGACTTCCACGGAAGTCAGGTCCTTCACCTCTGAGGACCTGGAACGGGCCCTTGCCAAGGAAAAAGAGGAGCATGACGCTTCTCTTGAGGCCTTGGTCCAACTAAGTCTGGCATCATTAACCACGGGGACAGCCACGTCCCCGAGGGCCTCAGGGAAAAATGTGCACGGTTCTTCATTTGGCCAACAACCTCCAGGCAATAACCAAACCAGTGTTCCATGGCTTTATGCTAGATCTCAAGTGGAGAAACCTAAGTACAATCCTGGAGGAAAACCTCCTTTGCTTGATGACAATTCCGATTTTGCTTTGTGGATAGTTGGTATGCAGGATCATCTTAGGTACGCCAATGATGAGATGTTGGACATCCTCGAGCATGGCTACAATCTTGTAGATCCAAGGTGCCTCACTCCCAGAGAAACTTATGGCAAGCATCTCAACGACACTATGATCATGTGCATAAGAAAAGGAATGAATGACAAGCAACGGAGACCTTACATTCACATCACAAGCGCCAAGGAACTATGGGATAGCATTATAAGGACCAAGACCGATACCTCCACTCTTCGGCTTGCTCAATACGAAATTGCCAAGGGGCAATTGCAGAATTTCTGTATGGAAAAGGGTGAATCTCCCAAGCAACTGCTAGAACGTCTCATGACTCCCGCCGCAAACATTGAGTCATGTGACTGTGACAAGACGCAAGATGGTTTCAACCTGACCAAGAGATTTCTCGTGGACAAGCTACTTCATGCTCTTGCTCTGTACCACCATCAAATGGTATGGGACATGAGGCAGCACCATGGGTTCAAAGAAATGACTCCAGATGACATCATATCCACTTTCCAATTATTTGAAGAGTCAAAGGCAAATGCAACAAAGCACCTTGCCATGCATGGCACTTCAACATCAAAGATCAATCTTGCTTTGAAAGCCAAGCATGAATGTGACGAAGAAGAAAGTGAAGAAGAAGAGGGTGATGATGACTGCGAAGATGGTGATGATGTTGACTCTGATGAAAGCCCGTCTTATGAGGACATTGCTCTCTTTGTAAAGAAGTTCAGTGCAGGAAAATTCAAGGGAAGATTCCCAAAGAAGAAAGTAAGGAAATGCTATAACTGTGAGGAAAACCAACCACTTCTCAAATGACTGCCCCTATGAGAAGAGAGAAGATAAACCAAGGTTTTCGAAGACCTTTGTAAAGAAGAAATTGCCAAACCCTATGAACTCCAAGCTCAAGATAAGAGATGGAAGAGCAATGGTTGCACAAGAAGAATCAGATCCAGAAGACGTTGGTGGGGTTGCCGGAGTAGCTCAGGATACACAAAACACCTTGAGGCTAGTCAACAAAAGTGGCGATGTTGTTCACTACAACTATATGAAAGACTACAAGGGCAACGCTCACAAGTGTTTGATGACAAAGACTGCCATAGAAGATGAGGAAGACCAAAGCTCCCATGATAAGGTTAAGGTAACTCCACGGTTAACCTCCTTCAGTCTAGCTTCTACCTCACCTGATGAGTACCTTGATGCGGAAGATCACAATGAGGATAATGACTTAGATCATCCTATGTTTGCCAAAATAAACACATTTATGTGCTCTCTTAAAGGAAATAAGCTCATTATGTTTCGCATACTTATGGAAATGGTGAGTAAGCACAGCAATACCATCAAGGAACTCGAAACCCTCGTCACTAAGGAGAAGGAAAGAAATGAAATCCTTCAGCAGAAAGTCTTGTATGAGGAAGCACAAAATGATGCATTATGCTCAAAAGTTGGTGAAAACCTTGATAAACATGCTAACGATCTTGCCTCCTTGAAAAAGGCTGAATCTGTGTGCAAAGAGTTATTAAAAGATAAAAATCGACTTGTGAACTCTGATGCTTCTCTTTCTAAGGACTGTGAGCGCCTATCCCTGTCTCTCAAGGACAAGGAAGAGAAACTCACTGTTCTTACAAAGAGCTTTGAGGCACTCAAGATTACTTATCTTGACACTCTAGCTAAGGCTTACTCCTCACCCATTATTAATGTTGATACCTGCACTGCTAACTCTAGTAGTGAACTGGCATCTATCCTTGAGGAAAACTGTTCGCTAAAGGCACAGCTAGATAGAGGTCTCATGACATGTGCACAAGGACAAAAGACTCTCAACGAGATCTTAAGTCAACACAATGAAAGCTTTGCCAAGGAAGGGCTTGGGTTCAATCCAAGCACCACCAAGAAAAGTGCATATCCTCTCAAGTGTACCACTCCGCTTAAAGAAATATTTGTACGAGAGGGACACAAGGAGAAAGGTAAGGTTGTGAGTGGGTCGGCCACTAGGGGTTTACCCACTCTCAACAAGACAACTGAATTCATGCCTCCATCCTATGTACTTTGCAAATCAAAGGAAGGAGAGGTTTATGCTAAATTCGTTGGTCCCTGTAATGCATTCCGGTTTTATGCTATTTGGGTCCCTAAGACTCTTGTAACTAATGTGAGAGGCCCCATGACGAAATGGGCACCTCAAACCAAGTCTTAATTCGTGTACAGGCTGTTTTCTCCGGAGGAGTCAAATGGGTGATCGACAGTGGATGCACCAATCATATGACCGGAGATAGTAACTTGCTCTATGACTTCATGCAAGCCATTCGACCATACATGAGCATTGTATTTGGTGGAGGGTCGAAAGGGCAGGTAATTGGGTTGGGCAAGGTGGCAATCACTAATGACATGTCTCTTGCAAATGTCATGCTTGTCCAATCTCTTCAATATCATTTGCTTTCAGTTCGCCAATTGGCTTCTGTTGGTTATGACACACTATTCGGACTAACGGATGTGAAAGTCTTTAAGAGAGACACTCTCGAAGTGTCCTTTGTTTGAGAGTTAGATGGCAACCTTTACACGGTTGATTTCTCGAAAGAGACCACTTTCCATACAACTTGTCTGATGGCCAAGGCTGACATGGGATGGTTGTGGCATCACCGGCTCGCCCATGTCGGCATGAGAAATCTTCAAAATCTCTTAAACGACAATCACATCCTTGGACTAACAAATGTATCTTTTAAGAAAGATCGTGTGTGCAGTGCATGCATAGCTGGGAAGCAACATCAATCAAAACATCCACCCAAGAATATTGTATCCACTTCAAGGACGTTAGAGCTCCTTCATGTGGATCTGTTTGGGCCTCCTTCATGGGCAATTCTTGATGGGAAAAAGTATGGCCTAGTCATTGTTGATGATTACTCAAGATACACATGGGTATTCTTTCTCAAGTCCAAGGACGAGACGAAGATCACCTTCATTGATTTTGCCAAACAAATCCACCGGAAGTTTGACAAGGACATCAATGCAATAAGAAGTGATAATGGCTCCGAGTTCAAGAATTACACCCTAGAAGAATTTCTTAGTGATGAGGGAATTGAACATCAGTACTCCGCACCTTACACCCCTCAGCAAAATGGTGTGGCAGAGAGGAAGAACCGGACACTTGTGGAAATGGCAAGGTCCATGTTAGACGAATACAAGTCACCACATAGTTTTTGGGCTGAGACTGTCAACACAGTATGTCATGCATCAAATCGGCTCTTCCTTCGATGAATATTGGAGAAGACTCCATATGAGCTCCTAACCGGGAACAAGCCCAATGTTAAGTACTTTCGTGTATTTGGATGCAAGTGTTTCATCCTCAACAAACGGGAACGGTTAGGAAAATTTCAATCCAAAACAACTGAAGGGATTTTTGTTGGCTATGGATCAAACTCTCACGCCTACAGAGTCTACAACAAATCCACTGGACGTGTTACGGAAACCTGTGACGTGACGTTTGATGAACTTAACCGCTCCCATGGGGAGCAAGTTGATCTAAGTGATGCAGGTGAAGAAGATTCCTCGCAAGATATCTTGAACATGGGTGTAGGTGCACTTCTTCCCATGGAACAAAGACCCCATGATGATGATGAAGATGATGAGAGTATTTCTCATCCTCAAGACAGTTCACTGCCCGTACCTCCACAAGATACTAGCACACATATCATGCCAGTTGTTGAGGATCAAGTGGGAGAACATGTCTCTCACCCTGATCACACTCAAGAACAAGTTGACCTTCAAGAGCTAGACCAAAGTATGGATATGGTTGATGATGAACCTCAACAGGTGCAACGCGAAGAGGAATATCTTCCACCGCACGTTAATGATCCATATGTTGAGGACGTTGATGATGGAAACGAAGTTGAACCTCGTGAAACCCTGACCGCCATCATGCCACGTGTGACCGGTCGTGTTGATATTGATCAAATCCTCACCGGCGTGTCGGAAGGTAGAGTGACTCGTAAACAATTAACAAACTTTTGTGCTCACTTTTCGTTTGTCTCTAGTACTGTGCCACACAGGGTTTAGGATGCATTGTGTGACAATGACTGGCTCCTTGCTATGCAAGAAGAGTTAAACAGTTTTACACGCAACGAAGTATGGTCATTGGTAGAACGACCAACTGAGGAACACAATGTCATTGGAACTAAATGGATCTTCAAGAACAAGGAAGATGAGAATGGGACTGTCCTTCGCAACAAGGCAAGGTTAGTAGCACGGGGGTAATCCCAAGTTGAAGGTTTGGACTTTGGTGAGACTTTCGCCCCTGTTGCTCGTCTTGAATCCATTCGCATTCTATTGGCCTATGCTGCTTTCAATGGTTTTAATTTGCATCAAATGGATGTGAAAAGTGCTTTTCTTAACGGTCCTCTACAAGAAGAGGCATATGTATCACAACCACCTGGGTTTGTTGACCCCCACCACAAATACCATGTGTACAAACTTCACAAGGCTCTGTATTGTCTCAAACAAGCACCCCGTGCTTGGTACGATCATCTTAAGAAGTTCTTACTCGATGATGGCTTTGTGGTAGGGGTGATCGATCCCACTCTTTTTACTAAGAGGGAAAATGGTGATCTGATCTTATGCCAAATCTATGTAGATGACATCATTTTTGGTTCTCCTAACATCCATTTATGCAAGAAGTTTGCGGCCTCGATGACCAAGACCTTTGAGATGTCACTCAACACGGACTTGAAATTCTTTCTTGGGTTTCAAATACAACAATTTCAAGAAGGAATTTTCTTGTCTCAAACTAAGTACCTCAAGGACATTCTTGAAAAAATTGATATGACAAATGCTAAACCAATGAAGACACCATGGCCACAGATGTCGTTCTAAATGAAGACACCAACGGTATTTCTTTTGACCCATCTACTTACCGCTCTATGATTGGTTCGTTACTTTATCTTTGTGCATCTAGACCGGACATCAAGTTAAGTGTAGGCATATGTGCTAGATTTCAAGCTTCCCCTAGGGAAAGCCATCATACGGTGGTCAAGCATATTCTTAGATACCTTGTTCACACCCCAAAGTTAGGCCTATGGTACCCTAAGGATGCAAAGTTCGATCTTTTTGGGTACTCCGATGCGGATTGGGCCGGTGACAAAGTGGGACAGAAATCCACTTCCGGTGCATGTCAGTTTCTTGGACGCTCCTTGGTAAGTTGGTCCTCGAAAAAGCAGAATTGTGTTTCTCTCTCCACGACCGAGGCCGAATATATTGCAGCCGCAAGCTGTGCAACCCAACTGCTATGGATGAGGAAAACCCTAAAGGATTATGGTATCACGTATCGACACGTGCCACTTCTCTGTGATAATGAAAGTGCCATAAAGATCTCCGAGAACCCCATTGATCACCCTCGCACAAAACATATTGATATTAGGTATCATTTCTTGAGAGACCATGTGCAAAAGGGTGACATTGATATTGCCCATGTGGGTACCGACATGCAGCTCGCTGACATTTTCACCAAGCCACTTAGCGTAGCAAGATTCTGTCAACTTAGGCGTGAACTTGGTATCTTGGAGCTTGATAACATAACTTGAAATCCTGTACACATGCACACACTCACATCATGTTCTTGTCTTGATGTCGGCATGCATTTAGGGGGAGTCACTAGGACTTACGTCATAATTTTGTGTTTTAATCCTACAAATATGCATAAATCAACTACTTTCCACAAGTAGTATATATAATTCTTGTAGGCAACTGTGTTCGGTGTCCCTTGTGATAAACCATGTCAAATCTCCTCATCATCCAAATCCCAGAATTTGCCTCTGCCTACTCCTCTCTTGGTCGTCCGACGAGTCTCGGACGTCCGACGGCTAAACACACTCCGGACGTCCGGGCCATGTCGGTCGTCCGACGGCTAAATACTCTCCGGATGTCCGACGCCTGTCGGACGTCCGACACATCGGAAGGGTGCGGGTTGGGCCTTGCCGTAGCCCCCACGCGCCTCCTTTTCTCCCAGCCGCCACCACAGCCGCCGCCGCTAGCGCCAGGGGAGCTCGCCCGTGCCACCACCTCCGGGATCTCGCCGATCTCTTCCGCGGGATCCGTCTTCTCTTCCTCTCCTCTCTCGATCTCGATCTGCAAGTATCTCCTCGGTCTCACTCGCGTTTGGTTCCCCTTTCTCCCAAGTTCATGTGTTCGTTCATGTGGTTTGACCGTGACCATTCCCCATTGGGTTTCCAACCGTGTAGGCTTTGTTCATCATGCCCAAGATTAAGCACACCGCCCCGAAGAACATTGCTGGCTCATCCGCTCGTGCCCCTATGAGCATGGGGTTGGATGACTCCGATGGGCAACGCCGTCCCTTCAAACGGATCGCCCGACGTCCTCCTCAACAGCTCCACTCCTCGTCTGATGGCTCTGACTTCGAGGATGAGCTTGCACTTGAGGATCGTGCTGCACAGCCCGCCGTTCGGAAGACTATGCCGAAGCCTGGGACTCGCACGCCCTCCTATATGCCACTGCCTCCTCCTGAATAGCCCGAAGGTGAAGCTCGTCGCATCTCTCTTGAACCTCCTCCTACTCTAGGTCGTGAAGTCAAGGACTTCACCACGGTTCCTAAGTCTTCCTACTTCACTTTCCGCCGCGACGTTGACCAATTTTTTGTTGTACGTGACTCTATGGACTCACGTTTCCGCACAAATGTCCAAGCGGACATCTTTACTACTGGCATTGTTCCTAAGGGTCTCTCTGTCCATCACTATATTGATCTTGATCATATTCGCACGCACCCGGCGAAATACCCGGGTGCCATTGAGCTCATTGAGTCATCGGGGCTCGCTGCCCCCTTTGCTTTTAGGTACGATTTTAACGGTGCTGCTATTCATCAATTCTATGCCACATGTTTCTTTGTCTCAAACAACACTGTTAGCTGGATGACTTCTGATGTTCAGTTCACAGCCTCTTATGATGAGTTTGTTGCCGCACTCGGTTTCCCCGACTCCGGCTTCAAAATCCATAAGAATGATCCTAACCATGCACATAAGCCAATTGAGGCGTGTGGGTTTCTCCTCAAACCACTTCGTGAACTTGATGCAGACGAACGGATGAAGGATCTTAACCAAGTATCCATCTGGCGCTCTTCCTACTTTATCATTTTTCAGTGTCTTATCCGCACCACCTATCCCAAGATGGGTGATAGGGGATCCTGCAGCGGCTATTGTATTGACATCATGTCACATTTACACGAGTCCCCCAAGTGCAAAATTAATGTGCCTCACTTTCTATGGCATGATATTCGGCTTGCTAGTTTTCAATACAAGCGAGCCTTCCCTCATGCCCCCTTCATCCAGGCTTTTATTCACCGTGTTGCTGAATTCACTGTTGCTCCCATGTAGTGCCCCATATGTAACCTTCCCTATTTGGACCTACTTCATATGGGACCACCTTGTCATTGATATGAGAGTGTCCTATGCTTGTATGATTTCATGTGTCCTTTTATTTCTTCCCTTGCTTGCATGCGTATCATATCATTTCGTGTGTTAGGTGTTGTTGCAATGTGGTCATATGATTCCATGTGGTGTTTGTAATCTTGTGGTTATGTGACTTGTGATTTCATGTTAGTGTTGGATGTGTGGTTGAGGTGATGTACATGATAGTAGGAAGTGCATTGTCGTTTGCTTAGAGTTCAGAGCTATCTCCCTCCTATTATCTAAAGCCATATATTCTCTTGCCTCTTAGGTGTAGTAAAAATGTCCCTGTTTAAGCTATTGACTGTTTTGATTTTGTGCATTGCAAATGATGTTTTATAAGTGTTTCCAACAGGTGCAAATATTCCCAAAACAGCCAAACATAATGCTGTTTTGAAATATTTAGTTGCCCCAAATACATCTCTGTTATTTTATTCAAATAGGTTGTATTTTTCCTTAGTCAGTGGTATTTTTATTGTATTTTTATCCCCGGTGGGATTTCCTGTGTATTTATCTCCTGAGGTTTTTCCTGTAAATAGGAAAGGCACCAGAGTTTTCTTTTCTCTTATGTGTCGCCCCTGTGGGCTCCCTCCCACATGGCCGACCCATCTCTCTTCTCCCTGCGCCAAGCCCACGCGCGGCGTCCCTCCTTTCTTCCATCTGACGCCGTCTCCCCCCTCTCTGCACCTTTCCGTCATCCATCAGAGAGCACGCGTTGCCGCCGTGAGGCACTAACGTCGAGGCCAACCCCTTATTTATCTTGGCGTCCGTGCCCTCTCCCTCTCCTAGGGTTCCTCTTCCCCCTCAGCGCCGCCGCCACCTCTCTCCATCCCCATCTCCTCTCTTTCCCCCTCCTTGTAAGTTATTTAGATAGACCAGTGAAGTAGCCCGCCGTCGATCGCCGCCCTCTCGTCGCCTTCCGGTACCGCGGCCATGTCCAGGGGCAAGCGGGACTCCCCCATGCTCCATTTTTGCCCTCGGTGAGGTCGAGGAGCCTCCTCACCGATGGCAGGGACGACGTCTTCGACGCGGACCCGAAGCCCCCTTCAACATGTTCGATTCTGCTTCCAGGAGATCTTCATCGCCGGCCTGCTTCCCCTCCGTCGCCTCTTCCTCCGAACAGTCCTCCCCTTCGTTCCCCAAGGTGAGGGACGTTCCCCCTTCACTCTTCTCTCCCTTCCCCCTCGTCTAGATCCGGCCGAGGAGGCGTCGTGCTTCTCTGTCAGAGAAGAGAGCGGCCAGGCGCAGGTGTTGTCAATCTCCTGTTGCTGTGCTCGGAGTCCTCGTGGCACAGGGCCTCCCTCCATGCAAGTGTGTGTGTTGGAGATCATGTAGGATCTCTTGGCAGTGCGGTAGTAGCGGTAGAAGAGCCCATCGCCGGCGAACGCCGCTGTTGTCGACGCAGTCTTTGTGTGCTGAGCCGAGCAGGGCTACTCTGTAGATTACCTTGTTCTTTTCCCCTGTTTTGTCAAGCCTCGGTGCGTAGCGTAGCGGTAGGTTGTCTGCTAGATGATCTGGTGGTCGTGGGATCGATTCCCTGCGGCGCCACACCCCCCCTTTTTTAATTTTTCTTTGTTTGCACCGTAGCACAGTAACTACAGGTAGCAACCATACCAGGCAAGTTCCCTCTGTTCTGTCGATAAGTTGGCAAGCAGCAGGGTGGATTGGGCCTTGGGGTTTATCCAGGGGATCCTGGGTTCGATCCCCCTTCCCCATCATTTTTTATATTCTTTTTGTTGCTCCTATTTTATTTCTGTTTTGAGGTGGCTTGCTCTATAGCAAGTGAGGTGGTTGTTTTGGCTCAGCAGTAGGTTGTTCCTGATCTTAATGCTTTAACTTGTATAGGAAAGCATGCATATATATTTGAGAGCACATATTTTGAGTGTGTGTAAGAAGAAAAGTGTATGTGTGTCTAAATGAGAGTGTGTAGATATTTGCAAGGTAGTGTGTGTGCACCTTGTGAGTGATTGGCACCATGAGATGATGCATATGTAGGTGCATGTGCTAGTATAATCTTGTGCTTGCAAGCATAGTGGAGTGCATGTATGTGTTGTTTCCAAGTTTACTTGTTTAGTAGATTTTGCCTTCATGTTATGCTTTGGTTCAAGTACTTGTGCTCCTCCTCATGTTAATATGAGAGAGGGCATGATGATGTGTGTGTGTGGGGTGGCTTAGTGAGTAGTATTTGTGTTGTTGATGTGCATGACACAAACATGGGGTTCAAACCCCCATGTCACTTTGTCATTGTGCACATGAGCTCAACCTTTGTAGATGTTGTTTTAGTAGGAACTACATGAAATGATGCCCATTCCCTAGGCATGATTTGGAGTAGTTCTCTCTCCCTTAATTTGTGGTCACTTGTTCCAAGTAAGTGTCCACATATTATAGATGATTTTGGGGTAGAATCTCCCAAGGAATCCAGTGGTGAAGTTTGTTTTGCCATTAGGAAACTTTATGGAGTTGACATATTATGTTTTGTTGCAAGTTTGATCTTTGATTCCATGGAATAGGTGGAGCCCAAGGGCATGAGTTTTCGTGTGATAGTAGTAGGGGTTTTGCTATACACTATAGTGGTGTAATTTATCACTTGGTGTTATGTGTGTGCAAACTATGCCTAGACAAAGTGGGCATGTGGCTGAAAAATTCCAGTTTAGTGAAATCTGAAATTTCACTAAGTCTGGGACTCTGGAAACATTTTCTTCTCTTATAGATGAGGATGTGCTGGTCATTGTATTGAGAACTAGCCTTAGTTCAGTGCTAGGAATTTGAACCTGGTATGTTTGTGAAGCTCCCTGTAAAATTTCAAACCATTTGGAGTCCAGTAGGTTCTGTTTTGACTGCTGTCAAAAATCTTCAGAACAAAGACAGAAACTCAGGTGCAGGAATTTTCACTGAGTCCCTGAGATCTGATGGTTTTGGGAAAGTTTGTGGCCTTGTATCTTCTAGAGTTTAATTCCTTTTGCTGTGATTATTGCTGGTGCTTGTAGTATTCTTGGTGGGCAACATCCACATATATTTGTCATGTTTGGAGGCCTGTAGCTTTGTTGCATGTAGCTCCCAAATAGCTAAGATGCAGATTGTGGCAGATTATGTAGTATAGTCATTTTGCTCATTGTGTGTGCTTAGTTGATGTTGTGGTGTTCTTCCTTGCTCCAATCCATTCATGTTGGGTTGTTATTTGTCTTGGCAACCTGGGAATACCAGATTTGTGCCAATTGTGAGTGTGGTGTTGAATCTTCCACGTAGAGCTTCATATCTTGTTTCGTTGATTCCCGTTGATCCGTAGCTCCGTTTGCAATGTTCTTTATATGGTTTTGCATCGTTTTCACGAGCCTCATCTGTTCATGCCATTATCATGCATGTCAAAATAGCTTGGTGTATAGTTCTGTCCAGAAACTTGCAGTAGTTTATTTTGCTTGTGCTAGTGATAGAAATAGTGGTGCATGCTCAATTTTCATCTCATGCATCATGTGATTGTTGCATCTTGTGCTGCTGCTGTTCATTGGCTGTTATTATTATGTTGGGTAGCACCGGGATCGGGGAACGAATACGTGGAGTCAGGAGAGTACGTGCAGGACGAACCAGAATCATTCCAAGCTGAGGATATCACAGGCAAGATGATATGACCTTGATTCCATCTCTAGACTTGTTATGTTAGTTTCGGATCCATGTCATATTGCTCGCTGCCTACCACTGAAATTAAATTGCCTCTTCATATGCCATGAGCCCAAACACCGTTCTCCTTCCTAGCAAAACTTGTATGGCTAAGTAGGCTTTGCTCAGCTACTAATGTTAGCATTGCTAGTTGCAGGTGCTTTGGCTCATGTGATAACATGAGCTTTGATATCATTATTTTAAATTCTGTTATTTAATTAATGCACCTATATACTTGGTAAATGACGGGAGGCCTAGCCTTTTGCCGGGTGCTTTGTTCCGTTATTGCCGCCTTAGTTACCGGTTACCGGTGTTTGATTCCATACTGATCGCTCCTAACGCGTTCGGGGTTGTTATGGGGACCCCCTCGATAAATCGCGTAGTGCTAAGACTTGTCCGGCACGACCCAACATTGGTGTTAATTTGCTAATCACTTAATAATAAATTGCATAGAGAATAGCTACCCCGAGGACTTTAATCAACAACCCGGGCCAGTGCTCCGCATGAGTGTTGGTCTAAACTGGTCTGCCTGCGGGGCCACCACAATGAAACTTGAGGTTTGGTACCTGTAGCTAGTTCCATCCGGCGTGTCCTGAGACTGAGATACGCGGCTCTTATCGGGGTCGTCGACACGTCGGGAGGTCCTGCTAGCCTTGCCTTACCTTAGCGGTATATCTTGCGTATAGGAATCCCGATGAAGCTTTGGTTTCCCCCAGAGTTGAGGTTTTCCTCTAAGGAATCCGACGAGATCACGAGATTCGTGATAGAGTATGCCTTTTGCGGACTGTGTTCGTTTGTGATGGACTAGTTGGAGCACCCCTGCAGGGTTTAATCTTTCGGAAAGCCGTGCCCGCGGTTATGTGGCAACTTGGAATATTTTGTTAACATCCGGTATTAGAGAACTTAAACATAAGCTAATAAAATTGCCAACTGTGTGCGTAACCGTGACTGTCCCTCCGAAGATCTCTCTTCGATCGGGAACACGGTGGGGTTATGAATGCCGTAGGTAGGTGTTCAGGATCACTTAGTGATCAAGTAGTCCCGACCGCTAGTGTAGACCACCTTCATATCTACTTTGCGTAAGTTAGCCACCTAATCAAGCTTAGGATGCTGCAGTCTGATATACTTCACCCTTACCCTACCTAATAACATGACTAGTTCTGGCACCAAGGTCCTAGATTGCTGAGTCCCCGTGGCTCACGGATTCCTCCGAAACTCCTAGCAGGTACAGGTACCCCAGAGGCAGATGATCCCGACGGCACCCAGCTGGCGTGGCAGTACGACGAGGAGACAGACCGCCTCTACGTGAACTATCCAGAGGACTGAGGCGTGGTCGTGATCGTGGGCCTGCAGGCAGGGTAGCATATCATTTCTATGTTTTGTAGTCCGTAGCGGAACTACCTTGATTGTATCTGTGATGTACTCTGAGTTATTAATAAGAAGACAGTTGAATCCCGAATTGTATACTTGTATTATTATTTGTGCTATGTTACTTGCTTGCGAAACGCTTAGATGCGCTTCTTTCCTATTCGGGGGCCTCGACCCCCAGATCGGAAAGGACCGCATCTTGGTCGTTACATCCCACTCACACGCATCACAAGTGGGTCATTCCTGCTCACATGGCGGATAACTATGCTCCCAAGAAAACCCCACCATCCACCTCCACTCGTCGCACTGCTGCCCGGACAGCAACCCCTTCATCCAGCTCAGCTCCTCTCGGTCGCTTTGCCAAATTCATTGGCAAGGCACATTCTGCTATGACGAAGGCCTTCTCTTTCCAGTGTGGTCAAACTCATGATGTGGTTTCTCGCCTCGTCTCCTCCAAGAATGCCCTCAAGGTTCGTCTGAGAGACTCGAGCGCTCTTGATGTGAGTGACGATGAGGCCCTTCCTGCTGCTCCTCCTTCTGACTTTGGCTTCCCATCTGGTCCTGAGTGGGCTGATTTTCTTGATGAGGCTGGTGGCAGTGGCTTGCCTGACAGTGAGGATGATGATGATGATGATGATGCTGATGATCTCTGAACATGGTTGATACTGTTGGTGCCTTCCTTTTTGGTACTTGGTGCCAAAGGGGGAGTAATGTATCCTAGTTTTAGTCTTTGGAGATTTAGTCTAAATTTGCATGTTTGTGTAATGTAATGGATAAACGACTGTGATGCACTATGTATGACTACCTATGGATGTCGTGATTGCTATGGATTGCTATGATTGATATCATCGTATGCTATTATGTTTTGCTCCAATACTTCATATGATGATCTATTATCTTTACTAAGTCACATGATGTTTTCGATACACACATTAAAGGGGAGCTCCGATATTTTACCATGCACATACTAAGGGGGAGCTCCGTACTAAACCTCTCCAAAGCTAAAATGTATGTTAAATCTTTTGAGAGCTATGTATATGTTGTCATCAACTACCAAAAAGGGGGAGATTGAAAGTGCAGTCATGCCCTTAATCGAGTTTTGGTGTTAATGACAACACATACATAGGAAACTAATCTTCATTGTTGAGTGTATCTCAGGATGGCAAGTACTTTTAATAGATTGAGAATAATGTTCCAAGGTGGTATGAGAAGATCGGGAATTATATGTCAAGAAGGCTCGGGATTGAGAGAAGATGATGTAGCCTATCCTTTATATTTACTATTCTTGAGTATAGGGATTCCGCACTATTAAGAGGGGATCACAGGTTTTGCGATGAACTTGCTCATACTACATCTCTACTTTTCTGCTCATACCACATTTCCACTACTCTGCTTTTATCTCAAAATAGAACCAATGCCTCGGACATCCGGCCTCCTCCGGACGTTCGACCTCCTTTGGAAATCCGGAACCTTGCACTAGAGAAACTTGAGCCATATAACTCGGACTTCCGGCTCCCTCCGGACGTCCGACCAACTTCGGAAATCCGGAACTTTGCACTAGAGAAAGTTGAGCCATATAACTCGGACTTCCGGCTCCCTCCGGACGTCCGAGGGCCGGACGTCCGACCTCCTTCGAAAATCCGGAATCTTGCACGAGAGAAGTTTGAGTCGAATAACTCGGACTTTCGGCTTCCTCCGGACGTCCAGTCCCTGTTCAACTACACAGTGGTTCCAGATATATTTACATCCCTCGGACGACCGACCCCTGTCGAACGTCCGACCCCTTGTGGGAGTCCGGACATCCGAGAACTGCCGGATGTCCGACCAGTGTCAGACTTAAGTGACTCCAACGGCTGTTTTACTCTCCCCACTATATATACCCCCTCACACTTCGTGTGAGGGTGTTCAACACAGCTAGAACACTTACAAGAACACCTTTCTCCTCACTCACTCTTGCCTACACCCAATCTTAGATCCCAAGAGCATTTGTGAGCCCCTTTGAGTGTTGTTCCAATCAAAAGATAGACCGTCTCCTTCTCCTCCTCTCCACCAAAGTGATTTGTGATTTGAGCAAGTTTTGAGCAATCCCCGTGATCTTGTTACTCTTGGAGGTTGGAGACTCCTAGGCGGTAGGAGTCTTCGGAGAGGAATCAAACCATTGTGATTATCCCCGGAAAGTTTGTGAAGGTTTGGAAGCCACCTCAAGGCTTACCACTAGTGGTTGAGAAACGCCTTCGTGGAGTTATCTCAAAGGGAGAATAGGGTGAGCCTTCGTGGCGTTGGTGGGCCTTCGTGGTAACATCCGCCCCTCTAACGGTGACGTAGCTTCCCTCCAAGGAAGTGAACATCGGGATACATCCTCGTCTCTCTTGGAGTTTCGGTTATCCCTAACCCTAACTCTCTACTTGTGTTAATCCTTATTACGTACTTGCATTTGATTATTGTTTACCGGTTGCCTTACTTCACTCTAAATAACTTATTCCTTATCATTGCAATTATTAGGCTCACGCTCATATTCCGCGCCTTTGCCTAAAATTGCTAAGTAATTATTAAAATTTGGAACTGTACCTATTCACCCCCCTCTAGGTCCATCTCGATCCTTTTCAAGCAAATCGTTTTTTCCTCACGTTCCAATGACCGCGTGGCTCATATCCAACGGATTGGACGCGACGAGCCGAAGCATTGGGCCGCCGCGTCGGCGCCGAGCGATATTATCTGCTCGCCTCTTTCCCGTCTTCTTTACTGTATGTCGGGTCCTGCGTGCTTCCGATGAAAATGCTAAATTCTTTTGATAGAATGTGGGGATTCTCTTAGAATCTGACCCCTACGAGTTTCTGCCAGAATCTTTGACTTCCATTTATTTTACAATTCTATCTAACCCTTATTCAACTTATTCGAAAATCTTTGAACCTCATTTATTTTATAATCGTATCTTGTTAGGATCTACTCCCTCTGTTTCGAAATATAAGACATTTTAGAGATTTGATTATAGACTGCATACGGAGTAAAATAAGTGAACCTATACTCTAAAATATGACTACATATATATGTATATAATATGTAATGAAATCTCTAAAAGGTCTTATATTTAGGAACGAAGGAAGTAATTAGGTAGGATTGTAAAACAAACGGGTCAAAGATTTTGTGAAAAGCTCGGGTGGAGGGGTTGGATTGTGCGAGAATCCCAGATCTACCACCCGCCCCACACCCACACGCCGCTGGCCCTGGTCTCGAGATCTCTGGCGCCTCCCATGGATCCCCACCCCCTTCGCCTCAGCGCGCTCTTGGCGGCCCTCGTGCTTGCCGCCGGCGGCGGGTGGTGGGGCCGTGCGGAGGCGTCGATCCACACCTACGGCCGCGAGTCGTTCCGCGAGGTGGGTAACGCTTTCCTCCTGTCCGGCGGCAGCGAGGGCATCGTCGCCGACGGGGCCGATCTCGCCGCCCCCGCCTCCTCCTTCATCAAGTAAGGCCTCGTCCTGTGTTAGTGGACCCCAATTGGCTGTTGTTTCTTCCGGAAACTGCTGCGGTGCCTAGAGTGTGTGCTTCTCTGTGTGATGCGTTGCGTTTGGGCGGGCTGTGAATAGCGACTCTAGCATTGCTTTGCTTGCTCACTGACAGTTAATTCGAGTATGACGTGGTTTCTCGTGGATTAAGCATTTTAGCTTGCTCCCATGTGCCTCAAGGAAAATTTGGATTGCTAATAGTTGCAAGCTGCAAGCCTGCAACCCACATTCTTCTCACCGTGCGGCTATTTGTTTGTTTGCATTTGGTTTCCTGTCCTAGTTGTGTTTGCGGTGGCATCTTATTCTATTTCTACCTGTGCAGGATTTAGGATTGTAATTTTCAGTTCATTATGCACAGAATTCGAGAGTTATTGATGCCTGTGTTGGCCTCTGTCGTATTGAGATGATGTTGGTGAGATCAACATGATGAAGTATGCACTTTTACTGCCAGTTTTCTTTCTGTTTCAGTGTTTTGACTCTTTTTCTTTTCTGGATTGCCAATTGGCTTGTAACTGCTTTGAACCTTGTAGATGTGAGCTTACTAATCAAGTGTAGTATGCTCTTTTGATAAGCGGAGTGGTTTGGAATTTATTGTTAACTAGATGGCTGGATATTGTTACAGAATTGTGAGTGTTACTTTCTGGATGTTGTTACAGGTTTGTGAATGTTACTTTCTGGAGGAACGCAGAATCGGCAGAATCACATTCAAAAATGGCACATAGTACAGGCTTGGTGCAAGCTATTTTATTTGAAGCAGCTGACAGGGATAACATTGGGGGTTCTGCCTATGGTGGACAGAGGTCCATTTGTTGCACCCCTGACCTTGCTAAACTAGAGGGCTGCAAACAAGGTGAAGTAATCAGGAGGCCATCTTCTGATGATCCAGATTGGCCTGTCGTGATAGATACACACTTCAGTGCTAATCACCTTTTTGTGAAGTTGGATGACGAGGAAGTTCACATTACGAAGACAGGCATGTACAACTTGTTCTTCATTTCTTGTGATCCAAAACTAAGGGGCCTTGCTATGAGTGGGAAGACAATCTGGAGAAATCCTGGGGGGTACCTACCAGGACGAATGGCACCTCTGATGAGATTTTATGTTTTTATGTCGCTGGCATATCTATTAGTCATGGTTGTCTGGTTTAGCAATTACATCAGATTTTGGAGGGATATACTGCCAATACAGAATTGGATCACACTAGTAATTGCTCTTGGCCTATTTGAGATGACACTATGGTACTTCGAGTATTTAAACTTCAACAGCAGCGGTGTACGGCCTGTTGGAATTACAACTTGGGTTGTAACTGTTGGTGCCATCAGAAAAACAGTTTCCCGTCTACTGATCCTTTCTATATCGATGGGATACGGTGTTGTTCGCCCAACTCTAGGAGGGCTCACCTCTAAGGTTTTACTCCTTGGGCTTACATATTTTCTGGCTTCTGAATTACTGGATATTTCCGAAAATGTTGGAACAATTAATGACATCTCAGGCAAAGCAAAGCTTTTCCTTGTCCTTCCTGATGCATTTTTGGATGCTTTTCTCATACTTTGGATTTTCACTTCTCTTTCCCGCACTCTCGAGAAACTACAGGTGAGGAACATATGTTGTAATGTTATTGTAAAGTCATATTATGTTATTCTGCTGTTTGGTTTGTGAAACCTATTAGTTACTCCCTGGTGACTCAAGTATTGCTCTAGCATACTGGTAAAAGGAAAGTGTTGCACTAGCAATTCCCTAAGGGGACATATCTAACTTAGGTCTAGTGAGTGATTAGTATGCTAGAAACCCCCAGTTATGGGCCGCCCATGTGTAATAGTTTATTTCTTAAACCATCCGAGTTCCTAATTTTTTGGCTTAACGTGGATTCCCCACGAGGAGTCGATTTCTGGAATAAGTCTGTCTAGAAAGAGGGCAAGATGGATAGTTTATTAATTGTTTGAAAGTTTATTAGCAAGCATGCTGTATCCTGATTTAGAAAGCTGTTTATTTGTGTTGCTACTGAAGCTTTCTTCTTATCTTATTCACCAGGCAAGGAGGAGTTCTGTGAAATTGGATACATACAGAAAGTTTACGAATGCACTGGCGGTCTCTGTAATAGCTTCAGTTGTCTGGATTGGCTATGAGGTCTGTAAATCCCATTATATACATGCACAATAAAAATTGTGACAGCTTCAGACTGTACTTCATAATTTGATTAAATATTTACTTCATTAATGTAATTCTAAGGAAGTATATGTTTTTATCGAACACATCAAAATGTTGTCTGTACTTGCCTTCTTAGGAAATATTGCCTCCAACATGTCCTTGGGTGATGTCCCATCCTTCATAGGTGTGGGGATCACAGGATATAGCAAGAAACTAGAAGCATTTCTTGCGCTTTGCTGTGCTGCTTCCGTAGATGGACCGCGGCATCCTCATATGTATACGCTAAGACAACCTATCACACTCAATGCACGGACATGCATCATCTTGGCCTGCTCAGATAAACATCAATGACATGTGAAAAATGGTTTGGCAGCCCACTACTGTGATAGTATTGGTTTCAATAATATCCCTTGTGAACTCATCCATCATCAAGGCAGAAGGATAAGGGCTCAAAGTTGACCCTTGGTGTAGTTCTATTTTAATAGGAAAGTCATCAGTGGCGCCATCACTTGTATGGACACTTGTCACAACATTATCGTAGATGTCCTTGATGAGGGTAATGTACTTGTTGAGACTTTGTGTTTCTCCAAGGCCCACCACATGAAATTCCGTGGTATCTTATCGCAAGCCTTCTCCAAGTCAATGAACATCATATGCAGGTCCTTCTTTTGCTCCCTGTATCCCCCCTAAGTTGTCGTATCAAGAAAATGACTTCCATGATTGACGTGCCAGACATGAAATAAACTGAATTTTTGTCATGCTTGTCATTCCGCTTAAGTGATGTTCAATGACTCTCCCATAGCTTCAATGTATTGCTCATCAACTTAAATCCACAGTTGTTAGTACAACTTTGAACATCCCTCTTGTTCTTGAAGGTTGGTATTAATATACCCTGCCTCCATTCTTCTGTCATCTTGTTTGCCCCAAATTAAGGTTGAAAAGCTTAGTTAGCCATACTATTGCCATATCTCCGAGGCTTCTCCACATCTCAATGGGGATATAACCAAGGCCCGTCGCCTTGCCTCCTTTCATCCTTTTGAAGCCTTCTGACGTCAGACTCCTGGATTCCTCTCAGAAAACGCGTGCTAATATTATCAAAGGAGTTGTGCAGCTCAGTGGTTGAGCTCTTTTTTTTTTCGAGAAAGCGCAAAGGACCTTTGCGTTTCATTATATTGAAAAGATAGAGTTTGTTACAATCCTCCTAGGAGGCAGGATACAAGCATTCTAATGCTACTTAGTGTACATCCCATGTCTGCGGTAGGATAACCCGAAGCCCTTTGGCTCCAGCCCGTGCCCATAAGGTAGCCTCCTCCTTGATTTTTGACATTAGTGCAGCAATGGGGGGTTGTGCCCTGTCAAACACGCAATCGTTGCGGTGCTTCCATACCATCCAGGGTAGGAGCAGGGTGATGGATGTCATCCCTTTCCGCTGTGGGTGGGGGGTGTTGTGTCGCGCGCGGTTCCACCAGTCCAGCAGCGAGTCCTCCTGGTTGGGGCATCCTAGTGGCAATCGAAACCATGCGAGGACCTCGTGCCAAATCTGTTGGGTGAATGGGCATGCAATGATGATGTGGTGGATAGTCTCAAAGGCCTGGTCGCATAGAAGGCATCGCGGATGGTGCTGTAGGCCGCGACGGGCGAGGCGGTCTGCAGTCCAGCATCTGTCCTGCTGCGCAAGCTCGGTGGCTGAGAACTGAAGGTCGAGCCCAGCCCATGCGCGATCTATGTCTGTTTGTGAAAACCATAGCCATCTCAGCCTTAATGCAAGCCCAGCACGCTCAAGGTCGCGTACGCCTAAGCCTCCAAGGGAGATAGGCCGGCATACGCGTCGCCAATTGACATGGCAGTGCCCTCCCTTAGCTTCGGCTCTTCCAGCCCATAGGAATCCTCTCTGTATCTTCTCGAGCTGCTTGATGACTCACTTGGGCGGGGCGAGCACGAGTAGCTGGTGGATGGGGATCGCGGCGAGGACTGACTTTACCAACGCGAGGCGGCCGGCGCGGTTTGTGAGGTGCGCCTTCCATGCCGGCAGTGCATCGGCAGTCTGGCTCACGACCGGTTGCAGCTGCGCCGCAGTGGGTCGTCGCACCGTGAGCGGGATGCCGAGATATGTGATGGGCAGTTCTACGATTGGGCACCCCAGGTGAAGAACAATCAGTCCAGCCTCTTCTTGGTTGCACCGTAAGAGTGTTGCGGAGCTCTTACCAAAGTTGACGTGCAGTCCTGACACTCGCCCAAACAGTAGCAGCATCTCCTTGACTGCAGTAATGTCGCATCGCACGGGGTGGCAGAATAGCATTACGTCGTCCGCGTAGAGGGACATCGCTGGGATGGCGCGACGTGGATGTAGATGTTGTAGGATACCCAGATCAACAGCGCGCTTGACCAGCCTTCCCAGCACGTCGACGGCGAGGACGAACAGCTGCGGCGATAGCGGGTCACCTTGGCGAAGCCCGTGCCGGTGCCATATGGGAGGGCTAGGCTCCCCGTTGACGAGCACCCTAGTGCTTGACGTGGATAACAAGATTGTTAGCCACTCCAGGAATCTATCTCCGAACCCGAACGGGCGCAACACCTCGAACAGAAAGGGCCAAGCTATGGAGTCGAAGGCGCGCGCTAGGTCGAGTTTGAGCAGCACTCGTGGTGCTCCCAGCTGGTGCAACATCCGGGCTGATTGCCTCACAAGGACAAAGTTGTCGTGGAGGCTGCGGCCGGGGATGAACGCGTTCTGGTTGCGGCTCTCCAGGTCATTCAGCTTTGGCGCGAGTCGCAAGGACAGAACCTTGGCGAAGGTTTTCGCCACGAGGTGTATCAAGCTTATTGGGCGATAGTCGCCCAAGACTGCTCGCGTCGGGTCGCTTTGGAATCAGCGTGAGGAGGGCCTGGTTGAGCCGGCCAAACCCTCGCCCTCGCATCTCGTAGAGCTGCTGGAACACGGCGACGTAGTCGTGCTGGATAATATCCCAGCAGGCGCGGATGAACCCGGCAGTGAATCCATCTGGGCCAGGCGCCTTCCGGGCCGGTAGTCGCTTCACGGCGTTCCAGATCTCGTCGGCCCCAAAGGGCGCGTCGAGGTCGAGCAGGTCGCGAGGCTCGATGAGCTGCTCCAGGTCTAGCGCGCAGTCGCGCTCCACCGGCGTGCCCAACAGCGCGTCAAAGTGCTCGAAGGCCGCCTCCACCATATCCCTCTGGTCCGTAAGAATCCGATCATGAACGTTTAGGGTATGGATTCTGTTCTTCTGCCTGCGGTAGGTGCATTGTCGATGGAAGAACGAGGTGTTGGCGTCCCCGTCCTGGAGCATGGTGATGCGCGACCGTTGGCGTGCGATGGAGCGCTCCAGGGAGGCCAGGCCGAGGTGGACCAGCCTCAACTGCTTGTGCAGCCATTGCTCGTTGGGGGTGAGGGTCCGGGTCTCTTGCGCACCATCGAAGGACCAACGAGTTGCAGCGTCCAGGACCAGACGCCATAGGTCGCGCCGGTCTCCTGCCTCGGATCCAGCAGCCATCCGCCTCCAGCCGCCGCCGCCTCATCCCGCTGGATCTCGCGCCCCCAGCCGCCGCCAGATCCCGCCGCCTCCCTCCTTATTTCGGTGGATCTTGCAGGTCTCGTGCTGCGGTGGTGGCGCCGTAGTTGAGGTCGACGAGCTGGTGGCCCCTGCACGCCGAGGTCGCGGTCGATGAGGCGCTCGACGTGGACGAAGCGGTCGACGCGGCAAGGGATGGGATACCTCGTCGAGGAGGGCCCCGAAGAGCGGGTGCTTGTCGCCGCCAGATCGATACAGACACAGGTGCCTGCACTGGCCGCTACTCCCTCCAGGATGTACGCCGCCGTCGACTTCCTGGCCGCCGGCCCCGCTGCTTCCCTCCGCTGCAACGTCTCCTCACAGCCCCGGGTGGCCGCTAGAAGTCAACCACCCTGCCAGCAGGTCTTCCATCCAGATTGATGCGCTTGCCTGCAGGATTATCTACTGTGTTTCCTGTTGTGCGTTGCTGGTAGTGCTACTATCAGCCATGTGGTGCTGCTAGTCACACCATAAATCTGGTTTCCACAGTTTAAAAAACAAAAACAAAAAAAAACTCATGTTTCTTCTGCTGCCTTTGCCGCTAGTTTTTCCTCTGCCATCGCATCTTCATCTAGCATGTGCTTTTTTTTTTATTTCCGCTGTGTCCACCAACAGATCCGTTGATATTTTGTGTTTTCTCATGCCATGCGAGTCCACCATACCTTAGTCCGTCAGCCTTTCTCCGGTCCTCTGGTCCTGATCCTTTCTATGCAACTTTTGAGGCCTACTTGCCCTTGTTGTTTTCTATAGGATTTCCTCGACTTCTTTTGCATTGTCGATCTACGTCCATCGTGCCTTATCCGCCGAGTTTCTTTCGCCGACGGTTGCCGTGGACTATGATTTTCTGCGCAATGCTTTATTCTCTTGATGTGCCATCTTCTTTTGGCAACCCATCTTCTGTGCTGATGATGTTCGTGCTGCGACTGGCTGGTGGGGTTAGGCGTTCTGTTGGATCTGGTTGCGGCGCCCCAGGAGGAGAGGAAGTGGCCGGGGTGGCGGCTGGGCGTTGTCGAGGTTGCGGGATGGTAGTGGAGTGACAAACGGGAGGCTGGTTGAGTGGCGTGAGGCCGGCTTGACTACTTTAGTTGCAGTCCAACGTAATTTTGCTGAAATTTACCGAACCATCCATTTTCCACTTGGCGGTATTGGGGGATCGTTCCATCAACTTTCATGGCGCTGGGATTTCCCAGCTTCCCGGACTCCTCCAAATTACAATGCAGCCCAGGACATCTTCTCGAAGCTGGCTTCTTGGAGCTAGGTCGTTTGGCCTGGCTCCACGCACGGAGTTTGTGGAGCGTGGAGCAGGACGAGATCCGAATAGGCCCTTGCTTTCCAAATCCTAACATCAATTGTCTAAAAATTGAAACTGTACGTTTAGGAAGTTCAAATGTTTGCCAGGGTTGCAAATTTTGAATAGTATACATCACACGTCATTAGTCTTATAAGACACTGGATAAGTTGTACGTAGAAGGAATATTAGTTTTAATAATACAATATTGTGATAGGTCTTGTATATCAACATGTCTCCTTGGTGATATCTGTGTCTAAATGAATGAGCTTTCACTCGTATATGCTTGTTAATCTGGCTACCAAAGGCATGAAATGAAATAGATTGATGGACAGCATGCAGTTTTGATCCACAACACACATGTGGCATTGTTCATAGGCTGATAGATTTGATAAAAATATGCAAATATATGAGCCGCTATTATCTCCACCATTTTTTGGCGTTTGCGCCAAATATTATCATGAACTGGAGAGATAAAATTTTCATTATGGTCTGTTTGCAAATTGAGTTCTTCTAGCTGATCGTTGTTCAACAGTCATTAAGCTGAAGGTCACTGCCTTGATTTTTGATACCAGTCTTCTTATTATGGCTTCATTTTGCAGGTCTATTAATCTGAAGGTCTTATTTAATATGAAGGTCTCTGCCTTGATTTTTGGTACCAGTCGTCTTATTATGGCTTTATTTTGCAGGTCTATTTCAAAGCAACAGATCCCTTTAGTGAGAGATGGCAGAGTGCCTGGATCATAACAGCCTTCTGGGACGTTCTTGCATTTGTTTTGCTTATTGTGATATGTTATTTGTGGGCACCTTCCCAAAGCTCACAAAGGTAGATATTTTGCTTCTTCAATGGTCTGGAGCCTTGTAAGAGGCATAATCTGTTTACTACATATAAGAGGCATAATCTAGGTTTGTTTAATTCTACCATTGTTTCTAAATGTAAGACGTTTTGGCAGTTTAAATTGAACTGCCAAAATATCTTATATTCAGGAACAAAGGGTGTAGGTCATAAGTTAACTGTTAACTAGGAATTACTCTCAAACTAACACATGATTCCTTTGTCCAGATATGCATATTCAGGTGAAGCTGTCGATGATGATGTTGAGGAGGCTCAGCCTCTGACAAAGGGGTTTGATGGTGATGTAGGGATGGTAAAAATCGACAAAGACAGAAATGTTGGTGCTACCAGTGCTTTCAGCTTGGAAGATGATGAGGCTGAAGAGGACAAAAGAGAATAGTATTTCTTCCCTGATGTCCTTGTGCCCATGTACCCAGAAACAAGTGGTTTGTTGGAGGGAGGATGTTCCCGGTTTCGAGTGTTTTTTTTTTGGTGATTCGGTCTCCTCTGATGTTCTTACCCTATTAGGCAGGTTTTGTTTTAGAAGCGTGTGATTCTTACTACACCGTGGAAGTGTGATGACCCGTGTTGGGGTGGATCGGTGCTTGACTTTGAAGTGCGAGCGTGACATTGCCCCTGTCTTGAGAAGGAGCCCCACCCTAGATTGGCGCTGATTGGAACCACTGAGGAGCCCCATCCTTGATTGGCGCTGATGGGAACTTGGTGCCAATGGGAACCGTTGACGAAGCACCTCGTTGAATTCCTAAGGTACCATGAACTGTGGCAGTTTGTGAGGATCTGATCTTATGTTGCGCTTGGGCCTCCACACAGCTTCTTCTGGCGGCCTGTTATGTAGCTTATCACTAGTTGTCGCATCTCGGTCATCAGTTGTTGCCTTTGTACTGCTGGCAATCCCTCTCTGTCGAAAATTGACTTGCCCCCAAGCCGAAGCGTGAGGGAATTCTTGCTTGAGGAGCTCAAAATCTTCCAATTTGGCCAATGCGTTAGGCAAAAGGCTCCACTTAATCATCACTTGCATCACATTCTTGTCATCACGAGGGACAATACGATGATCAAGAACACAAGCTGGTACCTGCATTCGAACGTTAGGCAATGGCATGACCGGAAGGACCTGCTGACATGGATACATATGTTTTTTGAGCAGGGAATCAGCATGGATTTTCATAGTTGGAAAGTTACAAACTTGACAGAGCCCTCATGCCTGACATTGCTGCACTGAAACAAACTTGACATAGGCCTCAAACCTGATATTGTTGCACTGAAAATGCTTGTTCATGTCATGGAGCCAATCGTCTACATCAAAAGGCTGGTCACAATAGGTGAAGGACTTGGGTTGATTTGCAAGGGACTGTGGACTGTGACTGGTTGTTGAATTTTCCTTGCTGGCCTTGATTCCTGTCTTGCATCATCTGAAGCAGCATCTGAGCGTTCGCATTGGTCGCGGCCATCAAAACTTGCCACGCCTCCTAAGGAGGAGGCGGGGGTGGTGGAGGGTTTGACTGCTCTCCATCACGACTCGGATTCTGGCGAGTTGATGGAGCCATCGTTGAAACAGACATGAATATTAGATCACAAATGAAAAGATGAAGCTCACAAGCTCAATCAAAGGTTTGAAATATTGCAACATGAAGTCTTAACATTTGCATTCAAACTAGAATTAGTAAGAACACTTTCACATATTAGTGACGACATCATAAGATTCGGAATCCACTTGCACTTGACAAGTTTGTGAGCTAAGAATTGCTCGGAACACTTGTATATCTGAACATACACTTGATGAAAGAATTTCCTAGGTGACTATTGAATTCCCACATGAGAATTTCCGAAAGCTTTCTTGGTCATGCTATCAGGTTGCGGGTCCGGGAACCTATTCGATGTAATTAGGTGCATGACCTTTCCCGCAACTATCATCACATATCCGAGAAGTTCTGCAAACTCATCTACCTCAGACCTTCGAAACAACAATGATACCAGACCATTCAAGCTATCCCCACGAGTACCGGGGAAAAGTCACGACACTATTCGCCACCAAGCAAATTGTAGAATCGTTTCGATGTTTGCTTCCTGAGATACTAAGGAAGCTGAACGATAACGATGTGTCGAAAACCCCTTGGAGCTCTACTCCTCGATAACAGGGGGCACCAAGTCAGAACTCTGTCACATCGACATCATATAGATTTTAAAATACCCGCATGATCATAATTTTTTTTTGAGCGAGAAGAGGTGTAGAATTAAAATTCCTAAGTCGTAATTCCTCACCAGAGCAGGGAAGAGGAGTAAATAGAATCCCACTCTCTGATATAACTAGACTCAAAATAGTTTTTCACTAGACTCGACTCGGCCAAGTCCGATCAAGCAAAGGCTCCTATGGTCGTATGGCTCTCATTACCAACTTGTAACATCCAAGATGCGACACTATCCGTATTTGGGGACGAGGCCTTAATATGGATAGAGACGCATCTCGGCGTTTCGCAAGTAAAGAAATAATTGCTAATACATTTAAAGAAGAGATGAGTATATGGATTGGCTTACACTCCTCACATGCTAAATTACAAGTCATGCAAAATTTATTCAAACATCCACAAGACAAGGTCCGACTACAGACTAAATCAAATGGTAAAAACAATGAGTCCGTCTTGCTATCCCAGGAGACGACCAAAGGCCCTGTACTTATCGAGGTACGTCACGTACACGCGCAGGCTCTCCTTATCGTACTCCCACTTGAGTTGCGAAGCATCAATTGCCTCAGGATCTGTGGTACCTGAACCCATGGTGTTGTAGTAACCTGTGAGCCATGGGGATTCAACAATCTCGTGACCAAGATATTATGACTAATTAAGTCAATGGGTGAGGTATGGTAATGTGGTGAGGTTGCAGCGCACTAAACATTTATTTGGTGGCTAGCATACGAGTATATATATATATATATATATATATATATATATATATATATATAATTGGGTGGTCTACGCATAAACGGACTAGCAATGATCAAGAAGTGATCCTCAACACCTACTCACGTCAAACATAACTCTACCATGTCCTCCCTCGGAGTAGAAACTCATGAGCAGAGACAGTCACGGTTACGCACACAGTTGACATATTTTAATTGAGTTTACTTCAAGTTTTCTATAACCGGATGTTAAACAAATTCCCAAGTTGCCACATAACAGCGGGCACGACTTTTTGAAAGATATAACCCTTCAGGGGTGCTCCAACTAGTCCATCACAAACTATCACAAGCTGCGTAGGAAACCTCGACCGTGGAAACCTGTGATATCCTCGGATTCCCGATGGAAAACCTCCACCTTGAGATAGCCCAAAGTATCCTTGGAATACCGATGCACAAGATATATCGAGAAGGTAAAACAAATCAAACAAGACTGCCTGACATGGCGACGACTCGGATAAGAGCCGCGTCTCTCATTCTCAGGACACGTTGGATAAGCACATCGTATAATGGCCTGATACAAATCTCCCGAGTTGTCCCGGGTTGGCCCCACATGCGGCTCTAGTTTGGACCAACACTCATGAAGAGTATTGGCCTGGGGGGGGGGGTTGATTAATTATCCACAGGGTAGCTATTCCCTATGCATTTTTATTATTGAGCTGATTTGCAAATGGAGCGCCAAAGTTGGGTCTTGCGAGACAAGTTCTAAACCAAAACGATTTATCAAGGGGGTCCCCATAACACCCCAAGCGTGTTACGAGCGCTCAATATGGAACATAACACCGGTAACCGAAACTAGAGCGGCAAAAGCGGAGCAAAACACTTCGCAAAAGGCCAAGCCTTCCGCCCTTTACCAAGTATATAGGTGCATTAAATTAAATAACAATAATGAGATTATATTCCAAATATCCATGTCAACACATGGATCAACCTGCACCTGCAACCAGCAGCACTATAAGAACGGTTGAGCAAGCACTAACTTAGCCAACAATGTTTGATAGGATGTGGAGGGGTTAGAGGCTTTTCATGAAATTTTTGGAGGCTTGATATTTAGGTGGTAGGCAACAAAAATTATCGATAAAAACGAGATATCTAAGCATAACAAAATTAGAAACGATATCAAGGTGAACGATCATCTTGTCTAGCACTTCTTCTGGGGGATAAAACTCTTGCTCTTCAGGAACGTTCTCAACTGGATCCTCGTACTCGTACTCGACACCCGACGCTACCCAAAATAAAATACAATATCCAATGAATACACATCCGTGGAATGATGCTCAACCAATATGATGCATGACTATGATGTGAATGAAGCATGTCAATGCTACACTAGCCATTTTTCTCATGCAATTATTTAATTATTACCATTCTGGAAAGAAATTCAAGATTAATTATTTGGACATGCATGGACATGGAGAAAATGGATGCATCACGAGAAATCGATACAAATGCATATAAAGAACGTTACAAACCGAGTTACAGATATCTCGGAACTCCCACTACAAGGTACGAAAGTCAACGAAGAAAAAAATATAATTTGGGAGAGGCTAGGGACAATTCCTTGGCATGCCAAGTATGCCACTGGATTGGGCATGAAATTCTAGGTGAAATAGATCTAAAGTTCATGCAAAACCAAGGAGTACAAGTCTCACAAGGTGCAAAACAATTCTACATGCAATCTATCCAAAAAGAGCAACATGTCACTTTGGACATATCAAAACTAATAGCTACAACCACCTATCAAGCTCAACCAAGACAAGGATATGAAGTCAACAAAGAGTACAACAACCCCTAACAAATAACATGTATAATAGCATGTATCAATGGCAATCAAGCTCACAACATGGCAAAGGTTATAACATACTAGGACTTAGTGAAATTCTCAGTGCACCACAAGCAGATTTAACATGATGGCATATTGACAGTTATGAAACACTAAGCTACATGGACTTTAATGGCATAAAATTTAATAGGGTGATAGAGGGTAACAAATAGTACAAATAACACCAACTAACAAACAACAAATATTGCATAAATTCATCGGTAGCATCCACCCAACATGGCATGGTGATATAAGCAGATTCCCAGACTTGGAAATATTTCACAAAGTGAATTCACAACAGTTTACATCAACATGACATTTTTTCAGGAAGAATAGCTATGATGCCAAACTTGTAATGCAAAGTATTGGCTCTATCTAACAGAGGGCAACATGCTCCATAATCTACACCATTGCACTAGCACAAAGAACTTATAGATACTTAGCAAACCTCATGGCAACATAGCTACTTAATAACAGTTTTCAGACTTGGTCATATTTTCATACTACCAAATCATCACGTTGGCACAACATGTTGACAGAAAGAATGTCACAAATAGACAAGGTTTTTAAGACAAGAAAAAAATACCACGACCTAGTACTCACAACACATTATAACTTTCATGTTGATAAGTTCTCCAAAGGGTGCAAGGAACGCTTCATACAAAATTAACAAAAGGGCATCACGATGAAAAATAGCATGCACACCAACTTTCTCAAAAGACAAAACTAATAACATAGATGAAGTCCTTGGATTTTTCTACCCCAAATTCATATATCATAAGCCTACATCACAGTAGAAAAATCAACCACAAACTGCAATAAAAAATACATTCATCTAGGTATAACCTACTATATGCCAAATTTGGCATATGCCCAAAAAGGGCATGGACAGAAATGAAAATTTACCTCCTATGGAAATATTCAAATCAGGAAATAAATAAAGCAAACAATAAAACAACGTAAAAATTGAAATGCCCAGGGGTCCACTGGTCAGCCACACAGTGCCCATGAGGGGTTGACAAGTGGGACTAGGGCCCACTATGAGCCTCACAATAAATCAATACACACTCAAAATAAAAGAGGCTCAGGGTGGGTGGGGGAGTGGGGTTCGAACCCGAGACCTCTCAGAGCTAAACGGCGTGGCTAGCCAGCTAGGCTAGCGTGTCTGATTTGACCAGAAGGGCACCTCGAGTCAGTTGACTCCACTTTGTGCGGGGTTGGGCCCACGAATCAGCAACACACACGCACACACTTCACAAACGCTCACCAGCGGCGACGGTAGTGGCACAACACCATGACGGCGACACTTCGATGACCCAAAGACATGGCAAAAGGCATGAGACGCTCCGCAACCTCCTTCCGCATGCACACACGCACACATGGCACCTATCGATTAACGGATCGACGCTGGTCACAGAAAACATCGACGACGACAGCGAGCTTGACTAGCTGGCTACGGTGGCGCAAACCTCCAATCTATGGCAAAAATGGACTAAGCGATGACCCCAAGACCCAACGCGCATCTACTTGCAGCAAACGAAGTCGAAGTTGTCGTCGAAGATGAGGTTCGACGACGGCTCTCTCCGGCTTGGAGATGCCGATGATAACATGGCCTAATCAAAGGGGAAAAATTACTAGGGACACGCGGATGCTCACGAGGAGGGGCTCGACGTAGGTGAACGGGCTCGAGGACGACGCACAACGACGAATTGCTACGGGCGATGAGCTTCTGCCGAGGAAGAAGAACGACAACAACTCCATGGCCTTAACGCCCCTCGAGGAAGCACAGGGCGTCGGGGAAGCAGCACGAACACACACAACTCATGGACGCTCAACTCCTCCTTGGGGCCGTCGGAAGGCTCACCGACGATGATAGAGTCGCGGGCACTCTCCCTGGGAGGGCGGAGCAGGTGGATCTAGAGGCTAAGCTCACCTCGCAGCGACGGAGAGGGGGAAGAGGGAACCCTAGGGGCTCATACGCCGAGGGAGGGTTTAAATAGAGGGGCTATGGGCCTCGCATGCTTTCATGGTGGCTCTACAACGCCGACTCTTGAAAAATTAATGAGAGAGAGGCGGAGGTAAGAGGAAGGGGGAAAGCGATAGGCAGAGTCGCTGGTAGGTGGGGTCGCCTACGGCATCCATGCTAGAAAGGTGTCTCGCACGCGAGGCTAACTATGGACTGCACTGCTAGGCTGCGCTAGCGATGCTGCTGCTAGGTGATGTCCCACAAGCGTATGGGATCGCAACAGTTTTCGAGGGTAGAGTATTCAACCCAAATTTGTTGGTTCGCACGACGGGAAGCGAAAGAATATTCTTAAGTATTAGCAGTTGAATGTGTCAGATTCAACCACACCTGAAAGATTAGTGTCTGCAAGCAAAGTATCAGTAGCAAGGTAGTATGATAGCAATGGTGCCAGAAACGATGTGTTGACGGCAGACTATTACTAATTGTTGTATCAAAGGCGCCAGTAAAAAGCACTTTGACGGGGGATTATTATTGAGAAGAATGCTTCCCGGCTACGGCTCCAGAAAAGTCTTGCAACAAGTAACAAAGAAGTAGCAAGGAACAGCAGTAGCAGCAGCAGCAAAGTGACAGCGGTAGCAATAGTAGCAGCAAAGTGATAGCAGTAGCAGCAAAGTGACAACAGTAGCAGCAAAGTGGCCCAATCCCTTTTGTAGCAAGGGACAAGCCTAGGCAAAGCAACGTAGCGAAAACCAGTAGTAAAAGACTCGTAGGCAGTGGATCAGTGATGGATGAGTATGACGGATGTGATTCATTATGTAACAGTCATAACACAGAGAGATATGTAACTAGCTCCCGTTCATCAATCTAATGTAGGCATGTATTCCATATGTAGTCATACATGCTTAGGGAAAAGAACTTGCATGACATCTATTGTCCATCCCTCCTGTGGCAGCGGGGTCCTAATGGAAACTACGGGATATTAAGGTTCTCCTTTTAATAAAGAACCGGACCAACGCATTAACACGCGGTGAACACATGAACTCCTCATACTATGGTCATCTCCGGGAGTGGTTCCGACTATTGTCACTCCGGGGTTGCCGGGTCATAACACATAGTAGGTGACTACAACTTGCAAGATAGGATCTAAAACACACATATATTGGCGACAACATAATAGGTTCAGATATGAAATCATGGCACTCGGGCCCTAGTGACAAGCATTAAGCATAGCCAAGTAGTAGCAACATCAATCTAGAACATAGTGGATACTAGGGATCAATCCCCGTCAAAACTAACTCGATTACATGACAGATCTCATCCAACTCATCACCGTCCAGTAAGCCTACGATGAGATTACTCACGAGCGATGAAGAGCATCATGGAATTGTCAATGGAGGAAGGTTGATGATGACGATGGCGACGATTTCCCCTCTCCGGAGCTCGAAACGGACTCCAGATTTGCCCTCCAGATGAACAACAGGAGGTGGCGGCGCCTCCGTATCGTAAAACGCGATGACACCTTCTCTCAGATTTTTTTCCGGGCGAAACGGAAGATATAGAGCTGAGTTTGGGGGCGGTGGAGCCACGTGGGCCCCACAAGCCCTCACGACGCGGCCAGGGGGGTGGCCGCGGCCTGTGGGCTTGTGGCCCACTGGTCCACCTCCTCCGATGGATCTTTGCGCAGGTATTTTTCTTTTATTCTAGAAAATCTCCGTAAATTTTTAGGACGTTCCGAGAACTTTTATTTGTGCACAAAAACAACACCATGGCAATTCTGCTGAAAACAGCGTCAATCCGGGTTAGTTCCATTCAAAGCATGCAAATTAGAGTCCAAAACAAGGGCAAAAGAGTTCGGAAAAATAGATACGACAGAGACGTATCAACTCCCCCAAGCTTAAAGCCTTGCTTGTCCTCAAGCAGTTCAGTTGACAAACTGAAAGAGACAAAAGAAAAACTTTGACGAACTCTGTTTGATCTTGTTGTTGCAACTTTGTCTAACTCATATCCAGAGTTTCAGCAAGATCACAAGTAAATCACATAAGCAAATGACATCTAGGTCTCACGGTAAACTCATATCAATGGCATAATCAGCTAGCGAGCAAATAATAATAAGTCTCAAATGTCAACACTTCTATCAAAACAACATGAAGCAGTACGAATAGATGGTATCTCGCTAGCTCTTTCTGAGACCGCAAAATATAAATGCAGAGCACCTTCAAAGACCAAGGGCTGACTAAACATTGTAATTCATGGCAATGAAGATCCAGTCATAGTCATACTCAACACAGTTAAAAGCAAAGCATAAAATGTCAGAGGTGCTCTCTAATTGGTGCTTTTGTAAGAGGAGGATGACTCAATAGGAACGTAAATAGACATGCCCTTCGTAGAGGGAAGCATTGATTTGCAGAGGTGCCAGAGCTCAAGCTTTGAAAACAGAGATAATAATTTTAGGTGGCATGCTTTCATTGTCAACGCAATGACTAAGAGTTCTCAACATCTTCCACGCTACACATGCTATAGGCGGTTCCCAAACAGGAAAGTAAAGTTTTGACTCCCCCACCACCAATCAATCACACTCCACGGCTAGCCGAATCCTTGGGTACCGTCCATACCAACATCAATCCTGGGGGAGTTTTGTTTGCAATTATCTTTTCGATTTGAGTATGGAACTGGAAATTCCAATTACCGGCCCCTTTCTCGTGAATGATAGTGAATAAACACATATCGAGGATAACACGCCTAGCATGGAACATACCAATAGCCCCCTCTCACCACATGCGCGGTTCGGGCATGCAAAATAGATTATTTCTTGAAGGTTTAGAGAGTGGCACATGCAAATTTACTTGGAACAGCAGGTAGATACCGCACATAGGTAGGTATGGTGGACTCATATGGCACAACTTTGGGTTTATGGAAGTGGATGCACAAGCAATATTCACGCTTAGTACAAGTGAAGGCTAGCAAAAGACTGGGAAGCGACCAACTAGAGAGCGACAACAGTCATCAAAATGCATTGAGATTAACTAGCATTGAGTGCAAGCATGAGTAGGACATAAATCACCATGAACATGAACATCATAGAGGCTGTGTTGATTTTGTTTCAACTACATGCGTGAACATGCGCCAAGTCAAGCCACTTGAATCATTCAAAGGAGGATACCATCCTATCATACTACAACACAGTCATCTCAACATTCATGTGGGCATCCAAGACAAACCATTATAAGCTCCTAGCTAAGTAAGCATGGCATAAGCAACTATGATCTCTAAGTTGTCATTGCAAACATGTTTCTCCCACAACAAAGCTGAATCAGGCATGATGATCTAGTCATATTTACAAAAACAAAATAGATCGAGTTCATACCAGCTTTTCCAGGCTCAGTCACTTCATCATATATCGTCATTATTGCCTTTCACTTGCACGACCGAACGATGTGAACAATAATAAGCGTGCTCATGCATTGGACTAAAGCTGGAATCTGCAGACAACCACAAAGGAGAAGACAAAGTAATATGGCTCTTTGAAAGCTAAACAGGTATGCATGCAAGAGCCACTAAACATTGTAACCAATATCTTCTACCTTGACCCAAAGAAAAAGAAAACTATCTACACGGGAAAGCTCCCAACAAGCAAAAGAAGAAAAGAAAATCTTTTTGGGTTTTCTCAAACTAGACAAACACACGAAAAGAAAACAAGAAAAAGAAAATAAACTAGCATGGATGATACAGTGGCAAAGTGTGAACACCGGCTAACAAAGTGAAAGCATAATCAAGAATGTAAAGTCGGTGAGAACACGTACTCCCCAAGCTTAGGCTTTTGGCCTAACTTGGTCTACTCCCAAGGATGGTCCTGGCGAAACCCAAAATCATAATCGGGGTTATACGGGAGCGCTGCAGCCACTTCCTGAATAGCTGCCTCACGGAGACGAGCAACCGTCGCCTCCCTCTCATACTCCTCTGCCTCTCCTCTAGTTATGTAATATCGCTGTTTTACCTGAAAGTCAAAGAAGGCAGGAGCAGGAAGGGTAATATGGAAAACACGCTGCCGGTTAAATATCAATCGATATAGGAGGGATTCATCATCCCTCTCAAGGAACTGGTAGCGTGTCAAAGCGACGCGGTCAAGGAAAGCTGTATGGAGCGGGGGATCTCCTTCACGGATGGGTACTCCAAGAAAATTTGCTATGCAAGTGGCATAGATCCCACCAAAGAAATCTCCTTCAATAACATTCTTATTCAGCCTCCTTGCTATAATAGCTCCCATGTGGAAGCTTTTGTCACCCGTCATTGCGCTCTTAAGGATACTAAGGTCGGGTGCGCAGAGGTGACAATGCTCAATCTTGCCATTAATGCATCTGCCTATGAAGAGGGCAAAGTAATGCAAGGCAGGAAAATGAATACTCCCCATGGTAGCTTGTGTAATGTCTCTAGTTTCTCCAACCGTAATACCAGCGCAAAAATCTCTAACCGAAGATTTAGGAGGATCATTGAGGTTACCCCAAATAGGTATTTTGCAAATTCTACTGAAATCTTCTAAATCCATGGTATACGATTTATCGTAGAGATCAAACAGTACCGATGGCTCACGGCCAGCTGAGAATTTGAATCTACGAACAAAAGAGACAGTGAGAGCAACATACTGTTCACATTTATCAGAGATGAATTCTTCGAGTCCGACGTTGTGAACAAGTGCATCAAACTCATCTTTGAAACCTGCCTCAATCATAAATTCATCAGAAGGCCATTCACATGGTTGTACGTGCGCGTCCCTTGGTTGGTAAGGATCAGGCTCCCGAATCGCAAGACGGGGACCTCTCTTGCTTGAGGAACCACCATGAAAGTTTCTCCTGAACATCTTCCTTTTATGAAATTTTCAGTGACCCAAAGGAAAGGTGAACAAGGTTCAACTAAACTCGTAGCAACTACTCCCTCAAGTGCCTAGAGACCATATTACGCATCAAAACTATTTGGGACCAGCTAGAATTAGCATGCAAAGCTCAAGAACATGGTCACCAAGGCAGCAAAAATATGCGGAGTATAAGGCACTAGAGCAAAAACTAATTGGACCAATGGAGGAGTCACTTACCAAGGAGTAATTTCCCCAAAACAGTTCGGAGAACGGTGATTTGAGGAAAGAGATCGAAAATCCGAGCAAGAGGAGCAAGAACACGGGCTTGAGCTGCGAAACGATTTTTTCTGGAGGTAGGAGAAGTGGATGAGAACAAGAATGAGTGGAGGGGGCGCCTGTGGACCCCACAAGCCTGGGTGGCGCGGCCAGGGGGGTGCCCGCGCCCCTAGGGCTTGTGGCCCACTGCTGTGGCCCCCAGACAGACTCTTTGTCCCAGTATTTTTCAAAAAATCTAGAAAAAATCATACTTGATTTTCACAGCGTTCGGAGAACTTTGATTTTCGGGCTACTTTTCCACCGGACGCTAAAACAGAAAACAGGGAAAACTAAACTAAACCTATCATTTTTCTTCTAAGCAACCGAAGGTGAAAGCTTGGAACAGAGTTTTGTGACTCCTCGATTCATCTATCTCATGGTCATCGAAAGAAATCCGTCAATGGGGTTGATAAAATCCCCTCGACAAAACTTCTCGAATCACAAAAGATAACGGAGAATTTCCGAATAGTCACTAGGTCACCTCAATGGGGATATGTATCTCCCCAACAAGCAAATCATACTTCATCTTGACATGAGTAGTAGGGCATTCAAAGCTCCCAATAAGAATCGATGAAGTTTTTTCGATAGCATTGATGCAATGTACTCGATATTGTTTCTTCGGAAAGTGCACCGTATGCTCATTACCGTTGACATGGAAAGTGACATTGCCTTTGTTGCAATCTATAACAGCTCCTGCGGTGTTTAAAAAGGGTCTTCCGAGGATGACCGCCATGGCATCGTCCTCGGAAATATCCAAGATAACAAAGTCTGTTAAGATAGTGGTGTTAGCAACCACAACAGGCACATCCTCGCAAATGCCGATAGGGAAAGCAGTTGATTTGTCGGCCATTTGCAGAGAGATTTCAGTGGGTGTCAACTTATCCAGTTCAAGTCTACGATAAAGAGAGAGATGCATAACACTAACACCGGCTCCAAGGTCGCACAACGCAGTTCTAACATAGTTGCCTTTAATGGAGCAAGGTATAGTGGGCACACCGGGATCACCTAGTTTCTTAGGAGTTCCACCCTTGAAAGTGTAATTAGCAAGCATGGTGGAAGTCTCAACCTCAGGTATCCTCCTCTTATTAGTCACAATATCTTTCATGTACTTAGCATACGGAGACATCTTGAGCATATCCGTCAAACGCATCTGCAGAAAGACATGTCTAATCATCTCAACGAATTGCTCAAAATCCTCATCATCCTTTTTCTTGGATGGTTTGGGAGGAAAGGGCATGGGCTTCTGAACCCATGGTTCCCTTTCTTTACCATGCTTCCTAGCAGCGAAGTCATTCTGATTGTATCTTCTATTCTTAGGCTATGGGTTATCAAGATCAACACTAGGTTCAATCTCCACATCCTTATCATTGCTAGGTTGAGCATCAACATGAACATCACTATTGATATCATAATTAGGCTCATGTTCATCACCAGATTGTGTTTCAGCATCAGAGACAGAGGCATCGTTTGGACTCTCAGGTGTAGCAGCAACAGGGTTGCTAGCGTGCACATTCCTATCATCTCTCTTCTTCTTTCTAGGATGACTAGGTGCATCAGTACTAACTCCTTGAGAATCTTGTTCAATTCTCTTCGGATGACCCTCAGGATACAGAGGTTCCTGGGTCATTCTACCGCCTCTAGTAACGACTCTGACGGCATTGCCATTCAACTCATTGAGCAAGTCATTTTGAGCTTGAAGTACTTGTTATACCTGAGTAGTAACCATAGAGGCATGCTTACTCAGAAGCTTAAGATCATTGATATTTCTGTCCACACAAACACTTAAATGACTAAGCATACGAGCATTCTTTTCCAATTGTCTGCTAACATAATCATTGAAACTCTATTGTTTGGCAACAAAGTTATCAAATTCATCCATGCATAAGCTAGCAGGTTTATCAAAAGGAACATCACTCTCATCAAACCTACGCAGAGAATTTACTTCTACTACCTGTATCGGGTTATCGAGACCATGGATCTCTTCGATAGGTGGTAGATTTCTGACATCTTCAGATTTAATGCCTTTTTCTCACATAGATTTCTTGGCTTCTTGCATATCTTCAGGATTGAGGAATAGAATACCTCTTTTCTTCGAAGTTGGCTTAGGAGGTGGTTCGGGCATAGTCCAAGCATTCTCATTGCACAAGATTTTATTCATGTTAGAGCATATATCTCCATATGTGGTTTTGGTAATTGATGACAATTCCTATGGACTAATGGTTTCCTTAAGTTATATTTATAGGATTTGTCCATAGGCACTTCTTGAAGTCCATCTGTTGGGTTCAAGGAGTTTATATGATGACCAAGATGGTATTCAAGGTATTATCCAAAGAATGGTCATAGAGACACAAGGTTGATAAAGATCCCAGACAAAGAGTAAATCAACATGATCAACACACAAAGCGTACAAGATGTACCGAGAGGGATCAAGTGATCCCATGGTATAGTAAGCATTGTCCATTACGTGTTTGTGCACTAACCCATGGTCTTTGTGAGAGTTCTATGTAGGGGTTAGGTGTGCTTCCATGGGCTTGCGTCAAAAAGAAGATCTCATACAACCCATGAAGGATGAGGTCAAGTGGTGATCGTCATCAAGATTGCGGAGTGCAAGTTCAAGTGGATCAGCACGAATATATCATGCTTGATGCTTGCCGTCCATTATGGTGGCAATGGACTTGTGAAGATATGCTGAAGAGCGGCTTACCCATAGTGTGTATGGGGGAGCAATCAACTAGTCTTCATCAAGCCAACGCAATCAAGAAAGGTGGTCCATCTTGAGGAAGCCAAGATCATCGTCATCTAGCTCAATAGGACGAGGTGCAAGGTATAGGTTTGCCCTTGATAGGTTTTCTATTTAGGATAGATTGTCGTACTGTCAGGGGGGGCTCTCAAGTGAGTAGCTTGATCGTATCGTTCGTTGAGAGCTCAAACCATTTGCATCCTTGCATCATACTTCTTGGTTCTTGTTTGGTGTTTCTCTTTGTAAGTTTTAGAGCTTATGTTCATCTTCATAACAAGCTCGAGTTCATCGAAAACGGAGTCCATATGCATCTTCTATGATGTTTTCGATGTTGGGAGTTTTTGCCGGTCTTATTCGAAGAAGGGTTCTCACCATTTTCTTATGGGACTTTTCTCACTTGCTTCTTATTGATATTTCTATCAAGATTGTGTTAGCCCATGTCGTTAGCTTTCCAACAAACTTGGTTTCGTTGAATTCGGAGTCCGTATGCGAAAGTTACAGTAGTTTCAGTATCCAGCAGTAGTACCTCTCCTCGTGCGAGCGGTAGTACCGCTCCGTCGGACCTTTTTTTGCATACTTTTTGGCCTCAACATGGTTGGTGAACCTACTGAGCGGTAGTACCGCTCCATGAGCGGTAGTACCGCTCTGTGCGGGCTGTGAGGCTTAACAGTTGAATCTTTCCCCACCTATAAAAGGGGGTCTTCTTCCCCATTGAACCTTATCTCTTTAGCTCGTGTTCTTCCCCCATTGTTGACCTTCTTCGAGCTTGCTAACTCTCAATCCCTCCAATGATTCTTCCTAGTTCTTGAGGGAAAATAGAGAGGAGATCTAGATCCACATTTCCACCAATCACTTTCTCTTCTAAGTGAGGGGAACCCCTTGAGTCTAGATCTTGGAGTTCTTCGTGTTCTTCTTCGTTTTTCCTATCATTTTCCTCCCTAGCATTATTTTCTTTGGTGGGATTTGGGAGATAAGGACTTAGGCACTTCGTGTGATCTTGCCATTGCATTAGTTGCATCATTTGAGTTCTCCACGGTGATACGTGGAAGTGAAGTTTGAGAAGCTTATTACCTTTGGTACTTAGTACCCTAGACATTGTTCTTTGTGGATGCTTTGGCGTCCTAGAAGCTTGGTGGTGTCTCGGAGCTCAATCATTGTGTGTAAAGCTCTGGGCAAGCGTCGGGGTCTCCAATTAGGTTGTGGAGATTGCCCCGAGCAATTTGTACGGGTATAGGTGACCGCCCCCAAGGTTTGCCATTTGTACGGGTTCGGTGACCGCCCTCAAGGGTCCCTTAGTGGAATCACGACATCATGCATTATGCGAGAGCGTGAGGAGATTATGGTGGCCTTAGTGGCATCTTGGGGAGCATTGTGCCTCCACACCGCTCCAACGGAGATTAGCATCCGCAAGGTTGTGAACTTCGGGATACATCATCGTCTCCGCGTGCCTCGGTTATCTCTTACCCGAACCCTTTAATTATGCACTTTACTTTGTGATAGCCATATTGTTTATTGTCATATATCTTGCTATCACTTAGTTGTTTATCTTGCTTAGCATAAGTTGTTGGTTCACATAGGTGAGCCTAGTTGTTGTAGGTTTTGTGCTTGACAAATTAAACGTTAGTTTTATTCCGCATTTGTTCAAGCCTAAACCGTAATTATTTTAAAGCGCCTATTCACCCCCCTCTAGGCGACATCCACGTCCTTTCAATTGGCTTCACTTCTAGGTCTCTCTTTATTAGGTTTAACCACCTAGAGAGTAAGGATGTCGACTAGGGGTTTAGGATTCACTGACACTCTTAGTTTCGATGGCACAAATTTTGATGTTTGGGTAATTCGCATGCTTAATCACTTTCGGGTCTTGGACCCAAATTTAGAGCGAATTGTAGATATGGGTTTTCCTCCTCCAAAGGATTCTCAAAATATATCTTTAGAGGATGATAAAAACTCTTATCTCAATGCTCAAGCTTCTAATGTGCTTTTTGATGCTTTGAGCAATGTAGTTATATTTCAACTTATGCCATTCCGGGATGCTCATGAGTTGTGGACAAAGCTTCAAGATAAATATGGTATGTCCCAGATTTGTGGGAATGATTGTTCTCCCTCCACCTCCGGTCGTGTGGTCTTCTCAACTTCATCTACTTCACCTACATGTGGATTGCCACAAGGTAATGATATGGTGAGTAGTGGTGATCATTGCAACGATGATAGTGGGTTTATTGTTGATGATCCTTCACCACTATATTATTCCAATGCTTCATCTTTAGGCATTAACACTTCGAGCACTCCAAATGTTTTACATGCTTGTGTTGATAGTCCTTGCATATCATGTAAAAATTGCTTGACTAAATCTCATGATGATATGCTTCCTATATCTTGTTGCCATGATAAAAATGTATATATTTCCTCGAGTTGTTGTGCTAACAATGTAGAGGAAATTCATCACTTCATGGAACAAGATGTGGCCTTGAATGATGCTTCAAGGGATCCTACATCATCATCTATTGTGACTCACTTTTGCCTTATGGCTAAGTCTTCAAAGGTATCTCCTACTTTGAATCCCAATATATCTCATGATGATGATGTTGATGATAGTGGGGATGAGAATAATGATGAAGAGAGTGATAATATTGCATCCTTAAAAATTAAGGGTGAAATGATTTTTAAATCTCTTTATAAGAATAAACTTGCTTGTTCCAACTTCTTGGAAATCATGTCTATTGCCACTGAGAGCAAGAAATACATTGAGGAGTTGGAAGCTCATCTCGAGGAGCATGAGGCCACCATTGAGACAATGGAAGGTCATGAGCGTGAATACACTAACGAGATCGCGGAGCTATCTTAAGCTCTTGAAAATGAACAAACCACCAACGAATCTCTTGAGGAAACCTTTGCTATAGAATTATCTAGATTAAAGGAATCCCATGATAGAGCTCTCGAGGTTGCTAATGATTTTAGAACTAAAAACGATAAGCTTGAAGTTGCACATGCTAAACTCGTTGAGGACTATGAGCACCTCGAAAATGGCTCAAAGGCTATTAAGAGTTCGCTCATCGAACTCACCGAGTCTCATGTTCAACTTGAAGCTTCATATGCTAAAGAGCTTGCCAATTTTCCTTAATCTCTTATTGTTAATAATGATGCTTGTGCTACTAACTCTACTTCTTGTGAAACATCCATTTTAAAGGAGAATGTTGAGCTAAGGGCTCAACTTGAGTTGCTATCTAGCAATTATGGGAAATTGGAAGAAAATCATGTAATGCTCACAAGCTCTCATGATTATCTTCTAGTATCCCATAATGTGCTAAAATTAGCTCATGAGGCTATTACTACCAAGGTAACATCGAGTGAGCCTCATGTGGACATTAGCACTACTTCTAGTCAAAAAGCTATATTACCATGTGCTAGTCCTCGTAATTCATCTACTCATAATGTTGCTACATCTTGTGATGAATTACTTTCCATGCCTTGTTGCTCTAACAATGAAGCTTATACTTCCTCTAGTACTTGTGTTCATACTAACCATGTAGAGGAAATCTAAGAGCTCAAGGCCCAAGTCACTTCTTTGAAGAAAGACTTGGAAAAGAGTCATGAAGATCCACACTCAACAATGTCTTGTGTGGGCAAAAATCTGCGAGTTATAAAAATGGATTTGGATTCAACTCCAACAAGAAGAAGTCCAAAAGCTTCAAGAAGAAGGGCCAAGAACAAGTCAAGAATTCGGCCAAGATTATTTGCTTCAAGTGCAAAATTGACGGGCACCATGTTAGATCTTGCACACTAACGAAGAAACCCCAAAGTCACAAGCAACAAGGGAAGAGGCCACAAGTGCACTCACATACTCAACTACAAGTTGTAGAAATGCCCTTTCCCAAGAAGACCCAAGCCAACACTCCTCATGTTGAGAAATCAATAGGGAATAAATTAAAGGGTAGATGTTGCTACTTATGTCGTGAGAAGGGTCACTTCGCTTCTTCTTGCACGAGAGGTAATTTATCCAACCCAATCATTATTGATGATATCTATTCTCTTGGGAAGGATAAGGTTGGCAATGTGTTTGCCAAGTTTGTTGGTACTCAAAGTGGTGTCAAGAAAAGTACCATTTGGGTTGCCAAGCCTATTGTGACTAACCTCTTAGGACCAAACGTGGTTGGGGATCAACAAGCTCAAACTTGATCAATATGTGAATGTGGAGGACATTAGAGACTTGGATACATAATGAAGAATTAAGGGGTCTTCATCATTCATATTATCTCAAGCCAAGTCATTTGGATTATCGAGTTTCTATCTTATATCCAATGTGCCTCCTTGCGGTAACTTGTACTTAAACTGTTTACATTGTTCGTTGCTTGCCCCTTTGCATGTTGTGGTTTTGTACCTTGCATGTGTTTGTATATGTTGTGCTTCCAACTTGCTTATCTTGAGTAATCGAGTATGTGTATGTTGGTTTGCATATCATGTACATGTGAGTCTTGTATTGAGCCTTTTTGCATCGTGTTTGTATCTTTGTTGGCTCTTGTGAAAGATTAATGGATTATCCCATTGTGGGGGAGTGATGTGCTTTGCACACCTCACAATCTTATAAATGTGTATACATGGGGAATACCACTTAGTATTGATATTTCAAGATTATCTAGTTTCTATGTGGTACGTCTTACTCATGAGAAATTCAAATTCTATATGGTCCATTAATTATCTCTTGTTGGGTTTAGTTTGCCACTTGTTAATATTGTTGGTTTATCACATTATGGGGGAGTAATATGCTATGTGCATATTACAAACCTAGAAAATGTGTACATTTGAGGTGTTGCCACTTAGTGTTGATATTGTAAATTATCTTGTTCCTAGGTGGCATGTTAGCTCTACAAGTGTCATTTGCTTGCGTTTTATGGGTAAAGATGATCTTGGATATATTTGCGATCTACCAATGAGTATCATTTCCAAAATACTTCTTGTCCTTGACAATTGGTATTCCCATCAAGTGGTAGGAATTTCTAATCGTCTTTACATTGGATTTTGTGTTTCATTTATCTTTCTTGCCTCTTGTGGATCTATTTTAACATGTCTAGTGTTTTTATAGATATAGAGAAAGTGATGATCCCATCTTGTGCATTTTGTATTTAAATGCAAATTCTATATAATGCACGTCCCTTGGGGGAGCTATCCTATTTTCCTTGAACACTCTCTTTATTCACCCATCATAAAATCTTTTGATCCCCATCAAGTGTGTGTTGATGGGAGGCAAGTCTTGCTCTTTATGATGCTTTGTGCCATCATGAAAATTTGTCGAGGGTTTGGTTTGTTGGAACCTAGCTCTCTTTTGGAAATTAGATACCTCGTCTTTGTTTTCCTTCAATTGGTATCTTGTTTCCTTTTATTTGGCATGTGTCAATGTATATCTCATTCCTTGAGGTATCTTTTAATTGATATCCTTCAAGTGATAGTTTTTTTGTTTGGGATCTTATTATCACTTGATACCTTGTCTTTTGGTGACTTATCAACTTTGTGTTGAGTTGATTCTTGAGAGTCTTGAGCATGCATATCAACTATATACAACTTCTTTTGCTTGCTTTCTTTCTTTGACCCAATATATAGGGGAAACTCTACCTTGTCATAAATTGGCTAAAGTGTGCATGAAATTCAAATTCATATCTATATGCACATATGTATGTGGAGTTTGTCCTATGTATTGCTGGTTTTCTAACTCTTTGGTCCCAACGAGTTTGGGCACCATTTTGTTTGTTTTGCTGTTCCAGGAACAACTGGAGATGCATTGGATGCTCGGCTCACCTATAAGGAAGGTGTTGAGACCATGTGATTATTGGAGCCAAGTTAGGATGATCAAAGAACAACTATCTACTACATCAATCCAATGTTGTCTCGATAACAAGTATCCACTTCATGCATTCTTTTCTTGCAAAGGCCCCAACCTGTCTTTTCTTTTCCAGGTTGCATCATGACATGAATCTCATGATTCGTTCTTGTAGTACTTGTTTCCTTTCTCAAAGCATCCGAACAATGATGTCTTACTACTAGTTGGGATGTATTTGATGTTCGTATGTTGGAATTTCATATTGTACAATAAGAAAATATTAGGCCATGTGCTATGCTTCCAAGCAAAAGATCTTATTGATATATTTATGACTTCCTTTTGGATATCTAGTTTGTTCCTTCTTGTAACCATTTCGTGTGTACATCCTTCTTTGTGGATATATATCATCATGATTGTCTTCTACTTAGAATCTTTTACACATGAGAGAAGTTACATCTCTTATTGATATCCTCTTTTCTTTCACGTCCACCGTTGCATTTCCTATTCAGTTTTTGGTGGCTTCGTGAAAGGATTTGTCTCGAGTGCGTATCTTATTTTCCTACATCTTGATGCACTCTTTTGCCGTGAAGATTACTTTTCCTCATGCTTGTCTTGATGAGGGTTTTTCCATTTCGATTGGTATCCCTCCTCTTGACAAGGTTCTTACTTCCTATCTTCACCATGGGTTGTCACAAGCGTTGGTTCTTATTTTGTTTATTAGTAAGCTTGTGAACCCATTTTCTAGTATGTGTGTGTGGGAATTATATGTCTTGCACTTTGTATCTCATTTCATCAAGACTATGTTGATGAGTAATGCTCATCCTTATCTTAGTCTTCTCAAGTGCTTTGCCATGACTCACACACATTATTTTGGTTGAGCCTATTCTTAAGTTGCTTCTTTTACATGTTGCTCAACCATTTGTTTTGTGCAATTGATATGCTTATTGTCTCATCTATCTTTTTGCACTCGTTGGGTGTTTTTATTAATTTTGGGGGAGCAACGATCCTATTTTGTGCACTTGTATCAAATACAAAAATCTCGTATTAGTGCACAAATCATGGGGAGCTTCTCTAGTTTTGACAAAACACTCTGTTGCCTTTATCATAATATCTTTTATTCATGTGGTTCGAAGGACCATATGATTGTTTGTTCCATCTGGTATCTTTCGATTGCTTGCCTCTATTTTTTGTATGACTTTGTAGCATACGATCCTTTTATTTGCAATCTTTGGGTCCTCAATATAGTTTGTTTTCCTCCAACTACTTATCATTGTATTTGTGTATTTCTTTGCACTAATTTGCTAAGAAGTACACACTTTTTGGAGGACCACCTACTATATTGGCTTTCTAAACTTTTCGTCCATTTTGGCAATCGATGCCAATGGGGGAGAAGTTTAGAGAGTTTATTTTGGATATGTTTAGGGGGTTTTGCTTTTATTGCATAAGCATTTACATCTTGCACGCATGCATTATTGCTTTGTATGCGTGCGCTTGCTAATGCTTATTTCCTTATATAAACTCTCTTTAAGTGGTTGTCATCAATTACCAAAATGGGGGAGATTGTTAGAGCATATATCTCCATATGTGGTTTTGGTAATTGATGACAATTCCTATGGACTAATGGTTGCCTTAAGTTATATTTATAGGATTTTTCCATAGGCACTTCTTGAAGTCCATCTGTTGGGTTCAAGGAGTTTATATGATGACCAAGATGGTATTCAAGGTATTATCCAAAGAATGGTCATAGAGACACAAGGTTCATCAAGACTAAGCGAAGAGTAAATCAAGATGTTCAACACACAAAGCGTACAAGATGTACCGAGAGAGATCAAGTGATCCCATGGTATGGTAAGCATTGTCCATAACGCTTTTGTGTACTAGCCAATGGTCTTCGTGAGAGTTCTATGTGGGGTTAGGTGTGTTTCCATCGGGTTGCGTCAAGAGGAAGATATCATTCAAACTATGAAGGATGACATCAAGTGGTGATTGTCATCAAGATTGCGATGTGCAAGTTCAAGTGGAGCATCACTAAGGTATCATGCTTGAAGCTTGCCATCCATTGTGGTGGCAATGGACTTGTGAAGATGTGTTGATGAGTGGCTCACCCATACTGAGTATGGGGGAGCAATCAACTAGTCTTCATCAAACCAACTCAATCAAGAAAGGTGGTCCAACTGGAGGTAGAAAAGATCAACGTCATCTAGCTCAAGAGGACTTGGTGCAAGGTATAGGTTTTCCCTTGATAGGTTTTCCTATTTTAGGATAGATTGCCATTCTGTTAGGGGGTCTCTCAAGTGAGTAGCTTGATTGTATCGTTCGTCGAGAGTCAAACCATTTGCATCCTTGCATCATCTTTCTTGGTTCTTGTTTGGTGATTCTCTTTGTGAGTTGTAGAGCTTATGGTCATCTTCATGACAAGCTCGAGTTCATCGAAAACGGAGTCCATATGCATCTTCTATGATATTTTTGATGTTGGAAGTTTTTGCTAGTTCTTCATTGATGGAGGCTTCACATCTCTATGTCATTTGCATTTTCATAACAGCATGTTCTTAAGAGCTCTTGTCGTCTTGAATCCAACAAGCTCGAGTATGCTCAATTCAGAACTCATATGCAAAAGTTATGCCAGTTCAGGACGAGTTTTATCTCTCTAGCGGAAGTACGACTGAGGCAGAGGCAGAGAGGTACTATCGCCCTCCCCTGCCGACCTCTCTTCCGCTTATATTTTTCTTCTGGTGTCTTCCGGGTCCTTTTCCATTTTGAGCGGTAGTACCACTCCAGCGGTAGTACCACTGGGGCGAACGGTAGTACCGCTCCGGCGGCAGTACCACCCCGAGATCTTTGTTGTTTGCACGTTTTTCTTGAAACTTTTGTTCCAGCGGAAGTACCGCTCCCGTGAGCAGTACTACCGCTTGTGCACTGACTGAGTGCATAACGGTTCGATTTGCGAAGGCCTATAAAGGGGCCTTCTTCCCCATTGGATATCCATCCGTTGAGATCGTGTTCTTCTCCCATTGTTGACCTTCTTGGAGCTTGCTAACTCTCAATCCCTCCAATGACTCTTGCTCTTTTTGAGGGAAAAGAGAGAGGAGATCTAGATCCACATTTTCACCAATCACTTTCTCCTCTAAGTGAGGGGAACCCCTTGGATTTAGTTCTTGGAGTTCTTGTTGTTCTTCTTTGTTCTTCTTCTAATTTTCCACCATAGCATTAGTTGTTGTGGTGGGATTTGGGAGTGAAGGACTCGTGTGCCCTTGCCATTGCATTTGGTGCATAGATTTGCGTTCTCCATGGTGATACGTGGAAGTGAAGTTTGAGAAGCCCATTACCCCTTTGGTACTTGGTACCCTAGAGATTGTTCTTCGTGGATGCTTTGGCGTACTACAAGCTTGGTGGTGCCTCTGAGCTCAATCATTGTGGTGTAAAGCTCCGGGCAAGCGTCGGGTTCTCCAATTAAGTTGTGGAGATTGCCCCGAGCATTTGTGGTCACCTCGAAGCCATATGCCTTTGTGGTGAAGCTTCTGATGTTGTTGGGAGCCTACAATTAAGTTGTGGAGATTGCCCCAACCTTATTTTACGGGTTCGGTGACCGCCCTCAAGGGTCACTTTGTGGAATCACGACATATTGCATTGTGCGAGGGCATGATGATATTATGGTGGCCTTAGTGGCATCTTGGGGGCATTGTGCCTCCACACCGCTCCAAATGGAGATTAGCATCCGCAAGGGTGTGAACTTCGGGATACATCGGTGTCTTCGCGTGCCTTGGTTATATCTCACCCGAGCTCTTTACTTATGCACTTTACTTTTTGATAGCCTTATTGTTTCTTGTTTTATATCTTGCTATCACTTAGTTGTTTATCTTGCTTAGCATAAGTTGTTGGTGCACATATGTGAGCCTAGTTGTTTTAGGTTTTGTGCTTGACACATTAAATGTTAGTTTTATTGCGCTTTTGTTCAAGCCTAAACCATAATTATTTTAAAGCGCCTATTCACCCCCTCTAGGCGATATCCACATCCTTTCAATTGGTATCAGAGCCCAGCTCTCTTATTATTAGGTTTAACCACCTAGAGAGTAAGGATGTCGACTAGGGGATTAGGATTCTCCGACACTCTTAGTTTCGATGGCACAAATTTTGATGTTTGGGTAATTCGCATGCTTAATCTCTTTAGGGTCATGGACCCAAATTTAGAGCGAATTGTAGATATGGGTTTTTCTCCTCGACATGATTCTCAAAATATATCTTTAGAGGATGATAAAAACTCTTATCTCAATGCTCAAGCTTCTAATGTGCTTTTTGATGCCTTGAGCAATGTACTTATATTTCAACTCATGCCATTCCGGGATGCTCATGATCTATGGAAAAAGCTTCAAGATAAATATGGTGTGTCCAAGATTTGTGGGAATGATTGTTCTCCCTCCAGCTTCGGTCGTGTGGTATTCTCAAGTTCATCTACTTCACCTACATGTGTATTGCCACAAGGTAATGATATGGTGAGTAGTGGTGATCATTGCAATGATGATAGTGGGCCTATTGTTGATGATCCTTCATCAGTATATTATTGCAATGCTTCATCTTTGGGCGTTAACACTTTGAGCACTCTAAATGTTTTACATGCTTGTGTTGATAGCCATGCATATCATGTAAAAACTGCTTGACTAAATCTCATGATGATATGCTTTCTATATCTTGTTGCCATGATAAAAATGTATCTATTTCCTCGAGTTGTTGTGCTAACAATGTAGAGGAAATCCATCACTCCATGGAACCAGATGTGGCCTTGAATGATGCTTCAAGAGATCCTACATCATCTTCTATCATTTCTCACTTTTGCCTTATGGCTAAGGCTTCAAAGGCATCTGTGTAACGACTAAGATGCGGTCCTTTCTGGTTTAGGGGAACGAGGCCCCAAAGAGGAAAGAAGCGCATCTATGTGTTTCGCAAGCACGGTAACATAGCACATACATAATAATAGAATGACAATTAGGGATTCAACTGCCATCTCATAATAACATCAGAGTTTACATCACACATTCAAACAAGGTAGTATCGCTACGGACTACAAACATGAGAAAAGACTATGCTACCCTGCATGCTTGCCCACGATCACGACCACACCTTAGTCTTCTGGATAGTTCACGTACAAGCGGTCGGTCTCCTCATCGTACTGCCACGCCAGCTGCATGCCGTCAGGATCACCTGCATCGGGTGTACCTGTACCTGTTGGTGTGTTGAAGTAATCTGTGAGCCACGGGGACTCAGCAATCTATGACCTCGGAGTCAGAACTAGTCAAGTTATTAGGTAAGGAAGGTTCATCGTTCAGGTTGCAGCATCCTAAGCATATATGGTGGCTAACTTACGTAGAACATGTATTGAAGGTGGTCTATACTAGCGGTCGATGTTTAGTGATCACTAAGTGATCCTGAACACCTACTTATGTCAAACATAACCCCATTGTGTTCTCGATCAAAGAGAGGTCTTCGAAGGGAACAATCACGGTTACGCACACAGTTGGCAATTTTATTAGATTAGATTCAAGTAATCTATAACCGGATGTTAACAAATATTCCACGTTGCCACATAACCATGGGCACGGCTTTCCGAAAGATTAAACCCTGCAGGGGTGCTCCAACTAGTCCATCACAAACGGTCACGGGCCGCAAAGTAATCCTCTATCACGAATCTCGTGATCTCGTCGGATTCCTTAGAGGAAAACCTCAACTCTGGGGAGAACCAAAGCTTCACCAGGATTCCTATACACAAGATATATCGCTAAGGTAAGACAAGACTAGCAGGACATCCCGTCGTGTCGACGACCCCGATAAGAGCCACGTATCTCAGTCTCAGGACACGACGGATGAGTGATGGTTAGCACGCCAAAACACTGAGTTGCCCCGGGGAGCGTAATAAGCTGCTCTGGGTTGGACCAATACTCATGAGGAGCACTGGCCCGGGTTGTTGATTAAATTCCTCGGGGTAGCTATTCCCTATGCAGATTATTATTAAGTGATTAGCAAATTAACACCAATGTTGGGTCCTGCCGGACAAGTCTTAACACCACACGATTTATCAAGGGGGTCCCCATAACAACCCCGAACGTGTTAGGAGCGATCAGTTATGGAATCAAACACCGGTAGCCGGAAACTATGGCGGCAATAACGGAACAAAACACCCGGCAAAAGGCTAGGCCTTCCATTATTTACCAAGTATATAAGTGCATTGATTAAATAACAGATTTAACATAATGATATCAAGCTCATGTTATCACATGAGACAAAGCACCTGCAACTAGCAACGCTAACATTAGAAGCTTAGCAAAGCCTACTTAGCCATTCAAGATTTGCTAGGAAGGGATAAGTGTTTGGGTTTCATGGCAATATCGGGAGGCAAATATTTCAGTGGTAGGCAGCGAGCATATGACGAAGAAACGTGAATCTAGCATAACAAGTCTAGAGATGGAATCCAGGTCATATCATCTTGCCTGTGATGTCCTCAGCTTGGAACTGCTCTTGTTCGTCCTGCACGTACTCTCCCGGATCCAGGTACTCGTTCTCCGATCCTGGTGCTACCCAACATAAAAATAGCATCCAATGAACAACAGCACAACAAGATGCAACAAGCACATGATGCATGAGATGAAAATGAACATGCATCTCTATTCTACTCACTTGCACATGCATCAGAAGTAAATACAAGTTCCTGGACAGAACTGCACTCTAAGATATCTTGACATGCATGAGGATGACATGAACATATGTGTCACGCTAAAACGATGCAAAAACATATAAAGAACGTTACGAACGGAGCTACGGATCAACCGGAAACAACGAAACAAGAAATAGAGTCCTACGTGTCAAATCCATCACCACACACTCCAATGGCATACTTCTGGTATTCCTAGGTTGCCAAGACATAAAACAAACAAGAATGGATGGGGTGGTGCAAAGAATATCACCACACCATCAACTATGCACTCACAAGCATCAAAACATCAAAACTACACAATCTGTTCTCAACAGCATCATAGCAGTTTGAGAGCTACATGCAAAGCACCTACGGCCACCCAAATATGCCAAATAAGATATGTGGCAGAAGCTATCCAAGATTACTACAAGCATGAGCAAAAATCTAATTCAAAGGAGTTACACACAGAAAGTTACACAGCTCTAACTTGGACAAAAATATCAGTTTTCAGGGACTTAGTGAAAATTCCAGATTCTCACTAGCTGTTTATGCTCTGAAGCATTTTTACAGCACCCAAAACAATACCTACATGATTCCAAATGGAATGAAAATTGACAGAGAGCTAGACAAACACAAAAGCTACAACTTTCCAGTTAATAGCAAAGGCTGATTCCCAACACATGGACTTCTACAAGCACAACAACAGGAGAAGAAAATATAAGCAGATTCTCAGACTTAGTGAAAATCACAGATTTTCACTAAACTGGAATTTCAGCCACATGCCTACTTTAACTAGGCACAACTTGCACACATGATCTCCTAAGCATAAAACAAAACCAACATGTGGTAGAGGGGTTCACCCTCTACTGCCACAACAAAGAATCAACCTCTTGGGCTCATCACATCACGTGGAACCAAGCTCTAAACATGGAACAAAACTGAAATATGACATTCCCAGAAAGTGTTCCAAAGGCAAAACTGATTCCACCAATTGATTCCTGGGATGATTCTACCCCAAAAACATATATAATACATAGGCACTTGCATAGAATAATTGGGCACAAAGCTAAGAAGAAGATTAACATGGAATCACATAGAGATGAATAGTGCATCATCACATGTGCTTCCACTAGCTCATCACCTACACATGCATATGCACACTCTCACAAGTCCAATTGTGCACATGAGGGGTGGACCTCATGTTCATGTGCCTTAGCACACCACCACACCACACATACATCAAGCACACAATAATAATACCTACACATGCTAGTGAGAACACACACACTAGATTACACCACATCATCTCTACACCTACACATGCTAATGCTCATGTGCTCATCAAGGCCCATCATGCCTTGGGCATGTGTGTGGCACACACACACACAAGCACACACGAAAATACACTCACATACATGTGCACCTACACACACACACAAAATATGTGTGTGTGTGGGGGGGGGGAACCCCACACACACATACATCACACTTGCACTCACTAGTGCATCATCCCCACATCATGCACATAGGCTTCACCACCTTAGATCCATACACCCACAAGATACACACACATACATACATGATACTTACACATACATATATGCACTCAACCTACACATGCATATACTACTACTAAGCTAGCATAAATACTAGCAACACATGCTGTTGAGAGGGAGAAAATACACCAAGGTGATCTAACACCTCCACAGCAACTACACAAGCAACCAAGTGCAAAACAGAAGAAGAAACTCAAAGAAATAAAAAGGACAGGGGAGGGATTCGATCCCTAGACCTCCTGGTTCACCAACACACAAGCCACCACTCTGCTACTGACCACATGCTCGACAGAGAAGGGAAGCCAAGTAGGGTAAGATGTCCTATGCGCCACTGTGCTACTGTGTCGATTTAAACCCCAAAAAGGGGGTGGCACCGCGGGGACTCGAACCCAGCACCACAAGAACAACAACAACACACTGCACCACCACGCTGCGCTACGGACACTTGACAGAACAAGGGAAAACTACAAGGTAATCTACCACAACCGCTCTGCTCTGCTCTGCACAGTGAGCCGACAACAAAGACGTCGCCGGAGCATGCTCTCTACTCTGCTACTGCTGCACCCGCAGGGATATCACCTACTGCTACTATGCTGTGGTAGCCCCTGCTCTGCTCTCTACACAAGAACGAACACAACTACCCCAAGAACACACACACACACACACATGCATCAAGCTCTGCCCTGCCGTGCTCTTCTCCGAACAGAGGCACAAGCCTCGATCTCCTACTGTGCAACTACCGACGCGGAAGGAGGGAGGAGCCAGGTCTCACCTAGAGAAGGAGGAGAAGTCGCCGATCGAGGAAGAGGCCTGACGAAGACGACGATCTGAAGAAGATGAAGAAGTTCTGTCGCCGAACCAAAGAAGATCAGGGTTGCCGGGAACACGCCGATGACGAGCTCCTTCCCGTTGCTGTGGTCATGCCCCGACCTCAACGACGACGGGAATGGAACGCGGGGTCCTGCCCCGAGCCCCCGGACATGGTGGCTGGCGTCGGAGACGACAGAAGCACGGGATCGATGGTGACGCACTACCTCTCTCTCTGCAGCTGGATCTACAGGAGCTTACCTGGGGGAAGGAGGAGATGGAGGGAGATGGCAGCGCTAGATGGGGGAAGCGCGGAACCCTACGGGAAGGGGGCACGAACGCCAAGGCTTATATGAGGGCCTCGACGGGACGACGCCGTCAAACTTCTCGGTCTCTCTGTGAAGCTCAAATGGAAAGCGACGCACGGGGTAGACGCCATCTGAAGAAAGAAGAAAGGGACGCACGCTGGGCTGCCGCGGGGACAGAGAGGAGGAATGGGCCTCGGGAGGGAGCGAGAGGCCCATGCTGGCGCCTGTTAGAGGAAGAGAAACCCCGGGGGTTTTCTATTTTAAGACAAACATAGAAAGGAAATTAAATCCTAGGCAAATCTGATGATGCTAAAAATAAAACAAACATACCCCTGGTCATAAGGAATTATGACCTATTTAACAAAAATAGAAAAGAGATTTTTGGGGCAAGTAAATATTTAGAAAACAACATTAAGTGGAGCAGTTTTGTGAATATTTGCACCTTTAAACAATAGTTACAAAACAGCAAAACCCTAGCATCTCACCCACCACAAAACATACTAAAACATGAGCATTTTAGAAATAGGGATGGGGCAAGTAAAATAATGGGCTTGAGATAAATGAGAGGAAGAAGGTTTTAAAACCTAGTTGAAATCCACAAGCTTCCTACTTTCAACAACACTACTCCACACCTTCACATATACCACATATCATCACATGACATCACACCACAAGATCCATCACAAGAACAACAATACAAAGCATGGAATGGATGGAATGCATGCATGCAAAGGAAGAACAAAACAAGGTGACACATGAAATAACACATGCATAGGCTCTCATTGCAATGACAAGGTGGACCCACCTAGAGACGGTTCCAAATATGGCAAGTTACAGACTTGGGGCATTACAATCTCCTACTTTGAATCCCAATATATCTCATGATGATGATGTTGATGATAATGAGGATGAGGATAATGATGAAGAGAGTGATATATTGTATCCTTAAAATTTAAGGGTGAAATGATTTTTAAATCTCTTTATAAGAATAAAGTTGCTTGTTCCAACTTCATGGAAATCATGTCTATTGCCACTAAGGGCAAGAAATACATTGAGGAGTTGGAAGCTCATCTCGAGGAGCATGAGGACACCATTGAGACAATGGAAGGTCATGGGCGTGATTATGCTGATGAGATCACAGAGCTATCTCAAGATCTTGAAAATGAACAAAACATCAAGGAATCTCTTGAGGAGACCTTTGCTCTAGAATTATCTAGGTTAAAGGAATCCCATGATAGAGCTCTCGAGGTGGCTAATGATTTCAGAACTAAAAATGATAAGCTTGAAGTTGCACATGCTAAACTCCTTGAGGACTATGAGCACCTAGAAAATGGCTCAAGGGCTATTAGGAGTTCTCTCATCTAACTCACCGAGTCTCACGCTCAATTTGAAGCTTCATATGCTAAAGAGCTTGCCAAGTTGCCTTCTCCTCTTATTGTTAATAATGATGCTTGTGCTACTAACTCTATTTCTTGTGAAGCATCCATTTTAAAGGAGAATCTTGAGCTAAGGGCTCAACTTGAGTTCTTGTCTAGCAATTATGGGAAATTGGAAGAAAGTCATGTAATGCTCACAATCTCTCAAGATGATCTTCTAGTATCCCATAATGTGCTAAAGTTAGCTCATGAGGCTATTACTACCAAGGTAACATCAAGTGAGCCTCGTGTGGACATTAGCACTACTTCTAGTCAAAATTCTATATTTCCATGTGCTAGTCCTCGTAATTCATCTACTTATTATGTTGCTACATCTTGTGATGAATTACTTTCCATGCCTTGTTTCTCTAACAATGAAGCTTATACTTCCTCTAGTACTTGTGTTGATACTAACCATGTAGAGGACATCAAAGAGCTCAAGGCCCAAGTCACTTCTTTGAAGAAATAATTGGAAAAAAGTCATGAAGGAATGTCCACACTCAACAATGTCTTGTGTGGGCAAAATCCCCAAATGAAAAATATAGACTTCAACTCCAACAAGAAGAAGAAGTCCAAAAGCTTCAAGAAGAAGGGCCAAGAACAAGTCAAGAATTCGGCCAATTTTGTTTGCTTCAAGTGCAAAATTGAAGGGCACCATGTTAGATCTTGCCCATTAAAGAAGAAGCCCCAAAGTCACAAGCCACAAGGGAAGCGGTCACAAACTCAATCACATACTCAACTACAAGTTGAAGAAAGGCCTCTTCCCAAGAAGACCCAAGCCAACACTCCTCAAGCTGAGAAATCAATTGGGAAGAAAGTAAAGGGTAGATGTTGCTACTTATGTCGTGAGAAGGGTCACTTTGCTTCTTCTTGCACGAGAGGTATTTTATCCAACCCAATCATTATTGATGATATATATTCTCTTGGGAAGGATAAGGTTGGCAATGTGTTTGCCAAGTTTCTTGGTACTCAAAGTGGTGTCAAGAAAAGAACCATTTGGGTAGCCAAAAGCCTATTGTAACTAACTTCTTAGGACCCAACATGGTTGAGGACCAACAAGCGCAAACTTGATCAATAGGTGATATTGGAGGGCATTGGAGGCTCGACTACATCATGAAGAATTAAGGGATCTTGATCATTCATATTATCTCAAGCCATGTCATTTGTATTATCGAGTTTCTATCTTATATACAATGTGCCTCCTTACGGTAACTTGTACTTAAATTGTTTACATTGTTAGTTACTTGCCCCTTTGCATGTTGTGGTTTTGAACCTTGCGTGTGCTTGTATATGTTGTGCTTCCAACTTTCTTATCTTGAGTAATCAAGTTTGTGTATATTGTTTTGCACATCATGTACATGTGAGTATTTTGTTGAGTCTTTTTGCATCTTGTTTGTATATTTGTTGGCTCTTTTCAGAGATTAATGAATTATCCCATTATGGGAGAGTGATGTGGTTTGCGCACATCACAATCCTATAAATGTGTATACATGAGGAATACCACTTAGTATTGATATTTCAAGATTATATAGTTTCTACGTGGTATGTCTTACTCATGAGAAATTCATATTCTATATGGTCCATTAATTATCTCTTGTTGGTTTTCATTTGCCACTTGTTAATATTGATGGGTTATCATATTATGGGGGAGCAATATGCTATGTGCATCTTACAAGCCTAGAAAATGCGTATATTTGAGGTATTGCCACTTAGTGTTGATATTGTAAATTATCTTGTTCCTAGGTGGCATGTTAGCTCTACAAGTGTCATTTGCTTGCATTTTAGGAGTAAAGATGATGTTGGATATTTTTGCAATATACCAATGGGGATTGTTTCCAAACACTTCTTGTCCTTTGACAATTGGTATTCCTTTCATGTGGTAGAAATTGCTAATCATCCTTACATTGGATTTTATGTATCATTTGTCTTCCTTGCCTCTTATGGATTGGTTTGAACATGTCTAGTGGTTTTACAGATATAGAGAAAGTGATGATACCATCTTGTGCATTTTGTATTCAAATGCAAATTCTATATAATGCACATCCCTTGGGGGAGCGAACTTATTTTATTTAGAACACTCTATTTATACGTCTATCATAAAATCTTTTGATCCCCATCAAGTGTGTGTTGATGGTTGCAAGTCTTGCTCCTTATGATTCTTTGTGCCATCATGAAAATTTATTGAGGGTTTGGTTTGTTTGGAACCTAGCTCTCTTTTGGAAACTAGATACCTCGTGTTTGTTTTCCTTCAATTGGTATCTTGGTTCCTTTTGTGTGGCATGTGTCTATGGATATCTCATTCCTTGATGTATCTTTTAATTGATATCCTTCAACTGATAGTTTTTCGTTTGGTATCTTATTATCACTTGATACCTTATCTTTTGGTGTCTTATCAACAATATGTTGATTTTATTCTTGAAAGCCTTGAGCATGCATAGTTACTATATGTAGTTTCTTGGCATGCTCTCCTTCTTGGATCCAATATATAAGGGAAACTCCACCTTGTCATAAATTGGCTAAATTGCGCATGAAATTCAAAATCATACCTGTATGCACATATTTATGTGGAGTTTGTCCTATGTATTGTTTGTTATCTAACTCTTTGGTCCCAATGAGTTTGGGCACCATTTTGTTTGTGTTGTTGTTCTAGAAACAATTGGAGATGCATTGGATGCTCGACTCACCTACAAGGAAGGTGTTGACACCGTGGACTTATTGGAGCCAAGCTAGGATGATCGATGAACCATTATCTACTACATCAGTCCAATGCTATCTCGGTAACAAGTATCTACTTTATGCATACATTTCTTGCATTCAACCTTTTGTAGGTTGCATCATGGCATGAATTTCTTGGTTCGTTCTTGTGGTACTTGTTTCCTTTCTCAAAGCATCCGAACGATGATGTCTTATTGCTAGTTGGGATGTCTTTGATGTTCATAAGTTGGAAGTTCATATTGTACAATAAGAAGATATTAGGCCATGTGCTATGCTTTCAAGCAAAGATCTTATTGGTATATTTATGACTTTCTTTTGGATATCTTATTTGTTCCTTCTTGTAACCATTTTTTGTGTACATCCTTCTTTGTGGATATATATCATCATGATTGTATTCTACCTAGAATCTTTTACACACGAGAGAAGTTACATCTCTAGTTGATATCCTCTTTTCTTTCACGTCCACCGTTGCATTTCCTTTTTCAATTTTTGGTGGCTTCATCAAAGGATTTGTCTTGAGTGCGGATTTTTTAGCCTTGCATCTTGATGCGCTCTTTGGTGGTGAAGATTATTTTTCCTCATGCTTGTCTTGACGAGGGTTCTGACATTTTGGTTGGTATTCCTTCTCTTAACAAGGTTATTATTTCCTTTCTTCACCATGGTTTGTCACAAGCTTTGGTTCTCAATTTGTTTATTAGTAAGCTTATGAACCCATTTGCTAGTAGTGTGTTTGTGGGAAGGATATGTCTTGCACTTTGTTTCTCATTTCGTCAAGACTATGTTGATGAGTAATGCTCATCCTTATCTTAGTCTTATCAACTGCCTTGCCATGACTCACACACATCAATTTGGTTGAGCCTATTGTTGGGGAACGTTGCATGGGAAACAAAAATTTTCCTGCGCACACGAAGACCTATCATGGTGATATTCATCTACAAGAGGGAGATCGGATCCAAATACCCTTGTAGATTGCTAAGCGGGAAGCATTAAGAAACGCGGTTGATGTAGTGACACAACTTCGTGATTCAAATCACCGTCGTCCCACGACCGTTCCGATCTAGCACCAAACGGACGACACCTCCGCGTTCAACACACGTACAGCTCGATGACGATCTCCGCCTTCTTGATCCAGCAACAGAGACGGGGAAGAAGATGAGTTCTCCGACAGCGTGACAGCGCGCCGGTGATGGTGATGATCTATTCCTGCAGGGCTCCACCCGAGCTCTGCAGAAAACCGATCTACAGGAAGAACTATGAAGTAGAGGTTTAGGGTTGCACGTGGCTAAAGTTGTGTCACAAAAACTCTAAAACCTCTAGTATATATAGGAGGAGGGGAGGGGCTAGCCTTGGGGCTCAAGAGAGCCCCAAGGGCACCGGCCAAGAGAGGAGGAGGTTGACTCCAACCCCAACTCGGTTTGGGGAAGGAGGAGTCCCCTCCTTCCTTCCCACCTCCCTCTTTTTTTCTTTGGTTTTCTTTTCCTAGCCGACATAGCCCACTTGGGCTGTGTAATGCCCCAGAGTGTAGCTTGCCTTATTTGGAACCTTCTTGTATGTGGGTCCATCTTGTCATTGATATGAGAGTATATTTCATGTGGTATTTCATGTGCATGTCTTGTTTCCCTTTGCATGCATGCATCCATATCTTTTGCCTTCTTTGTGTTTATTGTTCTTGTGGGTCCTTGGATGTGGTATGTGATATGATGTGTTATGTGATGTGATGTGGAGTGGTGTTTGGAATTGGGGTGCAACTATGAAAGTATTCATATAGGTTTAAAAAAAACCTCCTCTTTTTCTCAAAGCTCAAGTTTTACTTGCCCTATCCCTGATTCAAAAATGTTTATATTTCAAAGTGATTTGTGGTGAATGTGGTGCTAGGTTTAAAGTGTTTTGAATCTTTGTTTAAGTGGGGTAAATATTCACAAAACAGTTATTTAAATTCTGTTTTGTAAATATTTAAATGCTCCAAAAATTCCTTTTTCATTTTATTTAAATAGGTCATAATTCCTTATGACCAGGGGCATTTTTATCTTTATTTTTTGAAGCCATAGATTACCTAGGAGATTTATTGTTTGCTCGCGTTGTTTTAAATAGGAAAACCAAAAGGTTTTCCTTCTTCTATCTCGCGCCAGCATGGGCCTCCTTCCCCTCCCGATGCCCATCTTCTTCCTCTCTGTTTGCCCCAGCGACAGCCCACGCGCGTTCCTCCCTTCTCTCTAACGGCGTCTTCTTTCCTTTCCCTGTTTCTTCCGTCAGTAGCAGGTGCGCGAGTGAGAGAGCGCAGCGTCGCCGTGAGTTCGCGGACGTCGAGGCCCTATATAATTTCGGCATGCGTGCCCTGCTGCCTAGGGTTCCGCGTCCTCCCTCCTAGCGCCGCCACCTCCCTTCCATCTCTCTCTCCCTCTCCCCGTCAGGTAAGATCTATAGGAGAGGTTCGGGGTTCAGTGATCGCCGCTGGCGTCCCGTCGTCCCTCCGCTCGTCGCCGGCGCGTCTCCGTCAAGCCCGAGTCATCCACGAGGATGGGGGATCAACCCCCATTCCATTCCCGACGCTAGCAAGGCCGATCCTCCTTCCTGGCGTCTCCTCCACGTCGTCGTCGCCGGAGCAAGCTGCGGGTCGCGCGAGGGCTGCTTCCTCTCCGTCGAAGCCGATCGTCCCCGAGCACTCCAGGGTGAGTTGCTCGTCCTTTTCTTCCTTTCCCCCTTGCGGGTAGCATACCAGGGCCGTAGCACCGCCGCTCTGTCGCCGTAGCCGCCGCCTAGCTGAGCGTAGTTGCGCCGCCGTGGCAGGCTTCCTCCTGCTGCGGTAGGCACGGGAATGGGTCCTTCGTGGATCCCTCTTCCTCCCCGCAAGCAGCCGCAGATCAATTTGGGGTGTAGCTTCATCGTTGGTCGTCCCATGTTCTGGCCACCGCCGATCTGTTGCACGAGGAGAGTGGGGTTACCCAAAAGAGTATCCTCCTCTACTCTGTTAAGTTTCGATAGCACAACGTAGTGGTAGGTGGTGTTTTGCCCAGCAGATGGTCGTGGGTTCAAAACCCCGCGGCGCCACCCCTTTTGCTATTTTATTTCTTGGGCACACTAGCGCAGGGGAGATAGCTTATCCTGTATACTCTCTCTGTTCTGTCGAGCCAGGGAAGTGTAGTGCAGTGGTGTGTGGTGGTGTGTTAGACGAGTAGGTCTTGGGTTCGATTCCCAGGCCATCCTTTTTTTATTTTCTTGTTATTTTTTTGGTCTTTTGCTATTTTGCTTTGTTAGTTAGTTGTGATGCTTGGGCAGCAATGTTGTGTTGCCAAAAATAGGAACACCAGTAGGTTTTTCACCTTGTTCTAGTTATGTGCATGTGTAGGAGTTAGTGATTCTTGGGTGTATGTGTGAGCAAGCTTACATGTGTGTGTGTTAGTATGTGAGTGTGCACTAGGTGTAGTTTGTGCACATGGTGTTTGCTATTATATGTGTGGCGCAAGCACCCACATGTTTGTGTAGGTGATGTTGAGGTGTGTGCTTTTGTGGTGCAAGCACCCAAGTGATTGTGTTTGTGAGCTTGTGGTGTTATGCACTAGTGTATGTCTAGGAGTATGTCCTTGTCTTGTTATAGATATAAGCATGTATGAGATAATGTGTGTCTGTGCATGTGTGTGTGACACCCACATGCCCAAGGCATGGTATTGCCTTAGTTAGCTCTTGTGTTGCAAGCATACATGTGTGTGTGATAGTGGAAGTTGATGTGAGTGAATGTATGTGAGTGTGTGTATGCTTGAGGCATTTGTGTGAGAATGGTGATGTGCTATGGCACACATACATGAGGTCTAAACCCTCATGTCACCATTGGAGTTGTGAGTGTGTGCAAATGCATGTGTAGGTGATGAGCTAGTGTGTAACACATGTGTTATAGCTCTATTTGCATCTTTGTGATTCCCTGTAGTTTTTCATCTTAGCTTTGTGCCTATTTGTACTATGCTAGTACCTTGGTAGTATATATGTTTTTGGGGTAGAATCATCCGAGGAATCCATTGGTGGAATCAGATTTCCATTTGGAACACTTTTTGGAGATGACATTTTTCTGTTTGATGCTTTGTTTAGAGCTTGGTTCCATCTGATGTGATGAGCCTAAGAGGGTGATTCCTTGTTGTGGCAGTAGTGGGTGAACCCCTCTAGAGCATGGTGGTTTTCTTTTATGCTTAGGAGCTTGTATGTGCAAGTTGTGCTTTGTCAAAGTAGGCATGTGGCTGAAATTGTCAGTTTAGAGTGTGAGAAACTGCTGCTATTTTCTTCCCTTGTAGTTGTGATTGCAAAAGTTCATGTGTTGGGATTCAGCCCTTGCAATCAACTGGAAAGTTGGAGATTTTGTGTTTGTCTAGCTCTCTGTCAATTTTCATTCCATTTCACTTCCTGTAGATATAGTTTTGGGTGCTGTCAAAATGCTTGAGAGCATAAACAGCTGGTGAAGGTCTCAGAATTTCACTAAGTTCCTGAAAACTGATATTTTTGGCCAAGTTAGCAGCTGTAGATCTTTCTGTGTATAACTCCTTTGTATTATATTTTTGCTCATGTTTGTAGAGATTTTGAATAGATTTTGCCACATATCTTGTTGGGCTCATTTGGGTGGCTGTAGGTGCCTTGTATGTTGCTCTCAAACTGCTATGTTGCTGTTTAGGACAGATTGTATAGTTTTGTTGTTTTGAGGCTTGTGTGTGCATAGCTGATGGTGTGGTAAGTTTCTTTGCACCACCCCATCTATACTTGTTTGTTTGGTGATATGGCAACCTGGGAATACCAGAAATATTCCATTGGAGAGTGCTTGTGGTGGATTTGATCCGTAGGACTCCATATATTGTTTCGTAGTTTCCGGTTGATCCGTAGCTCCGTTCTCAACATTCTTTATATGTTTTTGCCTCGTTTTCGCGTGATGCATATGTTCATGTCATCTTCATGCATGTCAAGGTAGCTTAGAGTGAAGTTCTGTCCAGAAGTTTGTATTTTCTTCTCATGCATATGCAAGTGACTAGAATAGAGATGCAGGATCATTATCATCTCATGCATCACGTGTTTGTCGCATAATGTGGTGTTGTTGTTTGTTGGATGCTATTTTTATGTTGGGTAGCACCGGGATTGGAGAGCGAGTAGATGGATCCGGGAGAGTACGTGCAGGACGAACAAGAGCAGTTCCAAGTTGAAGACATCACACGCAAGACGACATGACCTTGATACCGTCTCTAGCTTTTTTATACCTAGTTTTACGTTTCCTTCGTCATATGCTCGCTGCCTACCACAGAAATAATTGCCTCCTGATATTGCCATGAAACCCAAACACTTCCCCTCCTAGCTAATATTGAATGGCTAAGTAGGCTTGCTCAGCTTCTAATGTTAGCGTTGCTAGTTGTAGGTGCAATTGTCTCATGTGATAACATGAGTTTGATAACGGAAAGCCTAGCCTTTTGCCGGGTGTTTGTTCCGTCATTGCCGCCATAGTTTCTGGCTACCGGTTTTTGATTCCATAACTGATCGCTCCTAACACGTTTGGGGTTGTTATGGGGACCCCCTTGATAAATCGTGCAGTGTTAAGACTTGTCCGGCAGGATCCAACATTAATTTTAATCTGCTAATCACTTAATAATAATATGCATAGGGAATAGCTACCTCGAGGAATTAATCAACAATCCGGGCCAGTGCTCCTCATGAGTGTTGGTCCAAACTAGAGCACTGTACGCGTCGCTCATACGTCGTGCCCTCAGACTGAGATACGCGGCTCTTATCGGGGTCGTCGACTCGACGGGTGGTCCTGCTAGTCTTGTCTTACCTTAGCGATATATCTTGCGTATAGGAATCCCGGTGAAGCTTTGGTTCTCCCCATAGTTGAGGTTTTTCTCTAAGGAATCCGACGAGATCACGAGATTCGTGATAGAGGATTACTTTGCGGCCCGTGACCGTTTGTGATGGACTAGTTGGAGCACCCCTGCAGGGTTTAATCTTTCGGAAAGCCGTGCCCACGGTTATGTGGCAACTTGGAATATTTGTTAACAGCCGGTTATAGATAACTTGAAGTTAATCTTTTAAAATTGCCAACCGTGTGCGTAACCGTGACTGTCCCCTTCGAAGACCTCTCTTCGATCGGGAACACGGTGGGGTTATGTTTGACGTAAGTAGGTGTTCAGGATCACTTAGTGATCATCTAGTTTTTGACCTCTCGCATAGACCACCACATCAATAACTTGTTCTCGTAAGTTAGCCACCATAAATGCTTAGGATGCTGCAACCTAAACACAGAACCTTCCTCACCGAATAACTTGTCTAGTTTCGGTACCGAGGTGAAAGATTGCTGAGTCCCTGTGGCTCACAGATTACTTCAACGCCCCAACAGGTACAAGTACGCCCGACACAGGTGATCCCAATGGCACGCAGCTGACGTGGCAGTATGATGTGGAGGACAACCACCTGTACGTGAACTATCCAGAAGACCAAGGCGTGGTCGTGATCGTGGGCAAGCATGCGGGATAGCATAGCCTTTTCTCATGTTATGTAGTCTGTAGCAGAACCACCTTGTCTGAATAAATGTGTGATGTAAACTCTGATATTATCTATGAGATGGCAAACGATTCCTATTTGTCATCCTTTTATTATGTATGTGCTATGTTTATCTTGCTTGCGAAATGCTTAGATGCGCTTCTTTCCATTTTGGGGCCTCGTTCCCTAAATCGGAAAGGACCACATCTTAGTCGTTACAAGTTGGTAATCAGAGCCTTACGACCATAGGAGCCTTTGTGTGATCGTACTTGGCCGAGTCAAGTCTAGTAAAATGTTTTGAGTCTTAGTTATATCGGAGAGTAGGTTTCTTTTTTCTCCTCTTCCATGCTCTGGTGAGGTTCTCGTCTTAGGAAATCTTAATTCTACTCCTCTTATCGCTCATTTTTTTAGGATCACGCGGGTATTTTGAAATCTATATGATAGCCATGTGACGGAGTTCTATCTTGGTGCCTCCTGTCTGCCTTGATTTCTTTTGGGGAGTTGAGCTCCAGGGGATTCTTGTGCACATCGCCATCATTCAGATTTCTGAGTATCTCAGAACGAAGGATGTTCGTAATTGCTCCAATACTAGTAGTGGCGAGATAACCCCGATGTCCCCAGTACTGGTGCAGATTGTTCGGGAGTACTGCCATACTTTGTATCGTTGTGATCACAAGGGTCTGTAGTAGATGAAGGTCCGAGATTCTGGTTATGTGTTGAGGATGTGATACATTGGACGGGTTAGTATTGGAGTTGTGTGAATATTACTCCTTGTATCCGTGTACCAGATTGCATGACCAGATATTTCGGGAAATCATAGGTGGGATATCAAGTAGTTACTTATAGGACAATCTTCCTACATATGCATGATGTCAGGTTGGGATTCAACATTCGGCGGGTACACTTGTTCACGGTCGTTTTACAACGGTTCTCGTTGTGTCTTAAAGAGTCCTTGTAGCTTGCTACGACTCGGGGATGCTTCTAAAGTTGTGTGCACTACCTTGCACAGGATGGCTACTGTAAATTCGAGCCCATGCAATCTTATCCACGAAGATATCGGATGAAATCTCGATCATATGTTTGTTCCGAGCAGTTCTAGCTCATACTTGTTTTCAAGTGGTCTTAATCAGAATTTTGTCAACAGTCACTTTGAGGAAGCATTCCTACTATTTTATTCGAGTGCAATTGCTAATATTCCTGCCTTTTTGATTCAGCTTTATCTTCAATTTATTCTGTGGGCTAATGTGTTGTCCGTCTTCAGAATGGCTCCACCAACTCGTCAGAATCCAGGTCATGAGGGTGCTGACATGCCGCCACCACCTCCTCCGCCAGAGAATCCTCCTCCGTCGCCGCCTCCTCATGTAGAGGCTTGGCAAGCGGTGATGGCTGCTACAAATGCAAACACTCAAATGCTGATACAATTGTTGCAAGAGAGGACTAATCAGCAGCAAGACAACTTCCATCATGGGGGCCATCAGTTTGCTAATCTGAGTCAGTTCCTGTCAAATTAGCCGAAGACCTTCACGTCCTGTGACCAGCCATTTGATGCTGAGGGTTGGATCCGTGACATGAACAAGCACTTTGAATGCAGCAATGTTCGTCTAGAGGATTTCATCAAGTTTGCAACATTCCAGCTGAAGGGGCAAGCATCTATCTGGTGGCAGCAGTTGAAGGATTCCAGGGGTGCCAGAGTGATCTCTTGGGATGAGTTCTGCAGTGACTTCAGATCCCACTACACCCCGTCTAGCTTTGCGGAGGAGATGCGTGAGAAGTTCACGCGCTTGAAGCAAGGTGGTAACTCCGTGTACAAGTACAACGTTGAGTTCCACGAGCTAGCCTGATATGCCTTGCAGGATATTCCGGATCAGAAGAGCAAGATTTATCAGTTCAGAGGTGGTTTGAAAGAGGATTTGCAGCTACCTCTCGCTTTGCACGGTCCCGAGGAGTTCGATAAGTTCTACAACTTGGCTCTCAGGGTCGAGGCAACTTTGCTCAGGGTGGATAATTCAAAGAAGCGCTTCCGAGATTCCAGCTCGTCTTCCTCAACTCAGGTGGTTCAGAAGCAACAAAAGTATTGGGTGTCTCCTCCTCCTCCTCGGCACACGCAGCAGTTCAAGCATTCAGGTGGCCGTGGTTCTTCCCACCCATCCAACCCTGCTTTCCAGCAGAGATTCCAGCAGTAGAAGCAAGGGCCTCCTCAGACACAGTACCGTCAGCCGGCACATGTTACTTGTCACAAGTGTGGGCAGAAGGGTCACTATGCCAACAAGTGCACTTCTCAGCTCCGTCTTTCACCTCCTCCTCCAGGCAAACCTCCAAGAAATGCTATCGTCAAGTTCAACCCCAGGTCTGCTCGAGTCAATATGGTGAACGCAGCTGAAGTAGAAAACTCGTCAGATGTGATTATGGGTAACCTCCTCGTTAATAATATATTCCTGCTAAAGTGTCATTTGATTCTGGTGCTTCTCATTCGTTCATGTCTAGAATGTTCTTTGCCGAGCATGATTTTGATTCTGAGTATTTGAAGAATGCGTTACATGTGGTGTCACCCGGTACTCTTATGAGCGCCAATAAAGTGGTCCGGGATGTCACTGTCAAGATGGGCGATTATGCTTTTCTGGCGTCTCCTATTGTCTTGGGCAATTCCGACATTGATTTGATCCTTGGTATGGACTGGTTGGCCATGAACAAGGCATCGATTGATTGTGAAGCTAAAGAAGTGAAGCTAACTCACTCTTCGGAGGACGTGATTATCTTCGCGGCACGCGATGACACAATCCGTCTGTTCTTTTTGAATGAAAAGGGTGAGATTAATCCAATTCCGCAAGTCCGAGTGGTCTGCGAATATGAAGATGTGTTTCCAGAAGAACTACCAGGAATGCCTCTGCACCGGGAAGTTGAATTTGTTATTGAGCTTGAACCAGGTATTGAGCCTGTGTGCAAACGGCCATACAAATTGGGTCCAGAAGAGCTGAAGGAACTTAAGAGGCAACTCGATGAGCAGGAGCGTTTGGGTCTGATCAGACCAAGCTCGTCTCCTTGGGGCTGTCTAGTTCTATTTGTCAAGAAGAAGGATGGCACGGACCGATTGTGTGTCGATTACCGTCCATTGAACAAGAAGACAATCAGGAACAAGTATCCACTTCCTGGCATAAAGGAGTTGTTCGAGTAGTTGAAAGGGGCTAAGATCTTCTCCAAGCTCGATCTCATGATGGGCTATCATCAAATTCGCATTCGCGAAGAGGATATTCCAAAGACTGCTTTCAGGACATGTTTTGGCTCGTATGAGTATACGGTCATGTCTTTTGGTCTGGCAAATGCTCCACCGACATTTTGTCGGATGATGAACTACATATTCTCTCCGTTCAAGAATGAGTTCGTCTTGCTGTATCTCAACGATATTCTTGTCTTTTCGGAAACTGAGGAAGAGCATGAAGAACATCTCAGGCTGGTGCTTGATAAGCTGAGAGAGCATAAGTTCTATACCAAGTTTACCAAATGTGAGTTCTGGTTGAAAGAAGTCGTCTATCTTGGGCACATCATCTCTGCCGAGGGCATCAAAGTTGATCCGTCGAAGGTGCAGGCCATTGTTGAATGGGAACCTCTGCAGAATGTGAAGCAGCTTCGAAGCTTTCTCGGGCTTGCAAGCTGTTGTAGAAGGTTCGTTGAGAACTTCTCCAAGATTGCTAAGCCTCTCTCAAGTCTTCTTCAGAAGGGTGTGAAGTATGCCTGGTCTCCAGAGTGTCAGTTGGCCTTCGACACACTCAAAGAGAAGCTCACCTCTAATCCAGTCTTGGTTCCTCCTGATGACTCCAAACCTTACCAAGTGTTCCGCGACGCCTCTCTTCAAGGTCCTGGTGCTGTGTTGATGCAAGAGAAGAAAGTGGTAGCTTATACCTCGAGGCATTTGAAGCCAAGTGAGAAGAATTATCCTGTGCATGATCTTGAGCTGGCAGCAGTGGTAGATGCTCTGATGACTTGGAGACACCTCTTGTTGGAACGAAAGGTTGAAGTGTTCACCGATCACAAGAGTCTCAAGTATATCTTCACCCAGCCTAACCTGAATCTTCGGCAAACTTGTTGGGTGGAAATGCTCCAAGATTTTAATCCGAGCATTGAGTATACTCCAGACAAAGCTAATGTCGTGGCAGATGCATTGAGAAGGAAGGCTTACTGCAATAGTCTCATTCTGAAGCCTCTCCAGCCCAACCTTTGTGAATCTTTCAGAAAGCTCAACCTTCTCTTAGTACCTCAGGGATTTCTTGCAAATCTTAAGATCTCTCCTACCTTGGAAGATTAGGTCCGAGCAGCACAGCTTCTTGATGCAATGGTGAAGAAAGTTAAGATTGGCTTGGCAAAGGGAGTTCCCAAATATAAGTGCTTCAGTGTTGATGCCAGAGACACATTGTTCTTTGAGGATCGTCTTGTCGTTCCGAAAGGTGAACTTAGAAAGGTAATCATGGAAGAAGCTCATAACTCTGTGCTCTCAATACATCCAGGAAGCTCCAAGATGTATCAGGACTTGAAACAGACCTTCTGGTGGACTCGTTTGAAACGTGAGATTGCTCAGTTCGTAAATGAATGTGATGTATGTCGAAGGGTGAAAGTAGAGCATCAACGTCCAGCAGGTCTTTTGCATCCATTGCCCATTCCCGACTGGAAGTTCGACCATATTGAGATGGATTTCGTCACCGGGTTTCCGAAGTCCAAGAAGGGTAACGATGCCATCTTTGTCGTCATCGACAAGTTGAGTAAAGTGGCTCATTTTCTTCCAGTCAAGGAATCCATCTCGGCAGCTCAGCTTGCAGAGCTGTACACTTCCAGGATAGTGTCTTTGCACTGCGTGCCTATGATGATTTCTTCGGATCGCGGAAGTATCTTCACTTCCAAGTTCTGGGACTCTTTTCAGTCTGCGATGGGCACGAATATACGATTCAACACAACTTTTCATCCTCAGACTAGTGGGCAAGTGGAGAGAGTCAATCAGGTCCTTGAGGATATGCTGAGAGCCTATAATATCTCTTTTGGCATGAAGTGGGAAGACTTCCCGCCTTTCGCTGAGTTCTCGTATAACAACAGTTATCAAGCTAGTTCAGGCAAAGCTCCATTTGAGATTCTCTATGGCAGGAAGTGTCGTACCCCGCTCAACTGGTCCGAGACCGGCGAGCTTCAGATTCTTGGGAATGAGTTGATAGAAGAAGCTGAAGAGATGTGTTGGGTCATTCGGGATAATCTCAGAGCAGCGCAGTCCCGTCAGAAGAGTTATTATGATAGCAAGCATATTGACATGTCTTATGAGCTCGATGACTTCGTCTATCTCAAGGTGTCTCATATGAATGGTACACAATGTTTTGGCATCAAAGGCAAGCTTGCGCCTCATTTCGTGGGTCCTTTCAGAGTTGTTGGCAAGAGAGGCGACCTTGCGCATCAGCTTGGGCTCCCTTCAAACTTTGCAAATATGCATGACGTGTTCCATGTCTCTCAGCTCCGGAGATGCTTCAAAACTCCTGAGCGCACAATTGATCTTCAAGACATCGACCTTCAACCCGACCTATCCTATCGTGAGAATCCAGTTGCGGTTCTCGAGGCGACTGAGCGCAAGACCCGCAACAAGTCTATCAAGTTTCTCAAGGTGAAGTGGTCACACCATTCCAATAAGGAGGCCACTTGGGAATGCGAGGATCACCTCCGTTCCGAATTCCCAGAGTTCTTTCAGTCCTAGATCTCGGAACGAGATCTTTTTGTAGTGTGGGAGAGTTTGTAATGCCCCAGAGTGTAACTTGACTTATTTGGAACCTTCTTGTATGTGGGTCCATCTTGTCATTGATATGAGAGTATATTTCATGTGGTATTTCATGTGCATGTCTTGTTTCCCTTTGCATGCATGCATCCATATCTTTTGCCTTCTTTGTGTTTATTGTTCTTGTGGGTCCTTGGATGTGTTATGTGATATGATGTGTTATGTGATGTGATGTGGAGTGGTGTTTGGAAGTGTGGTGCAACTATGCAAGTATTCATATAGGTTTCAAAAAAAACCTCCTATTTTTCTCAAAGCTCAAGTTTTACTTGCCCTATCCCTCATTCAAAAATGTTTATATTTCAAAGTGATTTTTGGTGAATGTGGTGCTAGGTTTAATGTGTTTTGAATCTTTGTTTAAGTAGGGTAAATATTCACAAACCAGTTATTTAAATTCTGTTTTGTAAATATTTAAATGCTCCAAAAATTCCTTTTTCATTTTATTTAAATAGGTCATAATTCTTTATGACCAGGGGCATTTTTATCTTTATTTTTTCATAGATTACCTAGGAGATTTATTGTTTGCTGGCTTTGATTAAAATAGGAAAACCAAAATGTTTTCCTTCTTCTTCTATCTGGCGCTAGCATGGGCCTCCTTCCCCTCCCGAGGCCCATCTTCTCCCTCTCTGTTTGCCCCAGCGACAGCCCACGCGCGTTCCTCCCTTCTCTCCGACGGCGTCTTCTTTCCTTCCCCTGTTTCTTCCGTCAGTAGCAGGCGCGCGAGTGAGAGAGCGTAGCGTCGCCGTGAGTTCACGGACGTCGAGGCCCTATATAACCTTGGCGTGCGTGCCCAACTGCCTAGGGTTCAACGTCCTCCCTCCTAGCGCCGCCACCTCCTTTCCATCTCTGTCTCCCTCTCCTCGTCAGGTAAGATCTGTAGGAGAGGTTCAGGGTTCAGTGATCGCCGCCGGCATCCCGTCGCCCCTCCCCTCGTCGCCGGCGCGTCTTCGTCGAGCCCGAGTCGTCCACGAGGATGGGGGATCAACCCCCGTTCCATTCCCGACGCTGGTGAGGCCAATCCTCCTTCCTGGCATCTCCTCCGCGTCGTCGTCGCCGGAGCAAGCTGCGGGTCGCGCGAGGGCTGCTTCCTCTTCTTCCTCTCCGTCAAAGCCGATCGTCCCCGAGCACTCCAGGGTGAGCTGCTCGTCCTCTTCTTCCTTTTCCCCCTCGCGTGTAGCATCCCAGGGCCGTAGCGCCACCGCTCTGTCGCCGTAGCCGCCGCCTAGCTGAGCATAGTGGCGCCGCCGTGGCACGCTTCCTCCTGCTGCGGCAGGCACGGGAATGAGTCCCTGGTGGATCCCTCTTCCACCCCGCAAGCAGCTGTAGATCAATTTGGGGCGTAGCTTCATCGTTGGTCATCCCCTGTTCCGGCCACCGCCGATCTGTTGCAGGAGCAGAGTGGGGTTACCCAAAAGAGTATCTTCCTCTACTCTGTTAAGTTTCGATAGCACAGCGTAGTGGTAGGTGGTGTTTTGCGCAGCAGATGGTCATGGGTTCGAAACCCCGCGACGCGTCCCCTTTTGCTATTTTATTTCTTGGGCACAGTAGCGCAGGGGAGATAGCTTATCCTGTATACTCTCTCTGTTCTGTCGAGCCAGAGAAGTGTAGTGTAGTGGTGTGTGGTGGTGTGTTAGACCAGTAGGTCTTGGGTTCGATTCCCAGGCCATCCTTTTTTTTATTTTCTTGTTATTTTTTTGTCTTTTGCTATTTTACTTTGTTAGTTAGTTGTGATGCTTGGGCAGCAATGTTATGTTGCCAAAAATACGAACACCAGTAGGTTTTTCACCTTGTTCTAGTTATGTGCATGTGTAGGAGTTAGTGATTCTTGGGTGTATGTGTGAGCAAGCTTACATGTGTTGTGTTAGTATGTGAGTGTGCACTAGGAGTAGTTTGTGCACATGGTGTTTGCTAGTATATGTGTGGTGCAAGCACCCACATGTTTGTGTAGGTGATGTTGAGGTGTGTGCTTGTGTGGTGCAAGCACCCAAGTGATTGTGTTTGTGAGCTTGTGGTGTTATGCACTAGTGTATGTGTAGGAGTATGTCCTTGTGTTGTTATAGATATAAGCATGTATGAGATAATGTGTGTGTGTGTGTGTGTGTGCATGTGTGTGTGGCACCCACATGCCCAAGGCATGGTATTGCCTTAGTGAGATCTTGTGTTGCAAGCATACATGTGTGTGTGATAGTGGAAGTTGATGTGAGTGAATGTATGTGAGTGTGTGTATGCTTGAGGCATGTGTGTGAGAATGGTGATGTGCTATGGCACACATACATGAGGTCTAAACCCTCATGTCACCATTGGAGTTGTGAGTGTGTGCAAATGCATGTGTAGGTGATGAGCTAGTGTGTAACACATGTGTTATAGCTCTATTTGCATCTTTGTGATTCCGTGTAGTTTTTCATCTTAGCTTTGTGCCTATTTGTTCTATGCTAGTACCTTGGTAGTATATATGTTTTTGGGGTAGAATCATCCCAATAATCCATTGGTGGAATCATATTTCCCTTTGGAACACTTTTTGGAGATGTCATTTTTCTGTTTGATGCTTTGTTTAGAGCTTGGTTCCATGTGATGTGATGAGCCTAAGAGGGTGATTCCTTGTTGTGGCAGTAGTGGGTGAACCCCTCTACAGCATGGTGGTTTTGTTTTATGCTTAGGAGCTTGTATGTGCAAGTGTTGCTTCGTCAAAGTAGGCATGTGGCTGAAATTGTCAGTTTAGTGAAAATCTGAGCTTTTCACTAAGTCTGAGAAACTGCTGATATTTTCTTCCCTTGTAGTTGTGATTGCAAAAGTTCATGTGTTGGGATTCAGCCCTTGCAATCAACTGGAAAGTTGGAGCTTTTGTGTTTGTCTGGCTCTCTGTCAATTTTCATTCCATTTCACTTCCTGTAGATATAGTTTTGGGTGCTGTCAAAATGCTTCAGAGCATAAACAGATGATGAAAGTCTGAGAATTTCACTAAGTTCGTGAAAACTGATATTTTTGGCCAAGTTAGCAGCTATAGATCTTTCTGTGTGTAACTCCTTTGTATTATCTTTTTGCTCATGCTTGTAGAGCTTTTGAATAGATTTTGCCACATATCTTGTTGGGCTCATTTGGGTGGTTGTAGGTGCCTTGTATGTTGCTCTCAAACTGCTATGTTGCTGTTTAGGATAGATTGTATAGTTTTGTTGTTTTGAGGCTTGTGTGTGCATAGTTGATGGTGGGTGAGTTTATTTGCACCACCCCATCTATACTTGTTTGTTTGGTGATATGGCAACCTCGGAATACATGAAATATGCCATTGGAGAGTGCTTGTGGTGGATTTGATCCGTAGGACTCCATATATTGTTTCGTAGTTTCCGGTTGATCCGTAGCTCCGTTCTCAACATTCTTTATATGTTTTTGCATCGTTTTCGCGTGATGCATCTGTTCATGTCATCTTCATGCTTGTCAAGGTAGCTTAGAGTGATGTTCTATCCATAAGTTTGTATTTTCTTCTCATGCATATGCAAGTGACTAGAATAGAGATGCAGGATCATTCTCATCTCATGCATCATGTGTTTGTTGCATCATGTGGTGTTGTTTTTCATTGGATGCTATTTTTATGTTGGGTAGCACCGGCATTGGAGAGTGAGTACGTGGATTCGGGAGAGTACGTGCAGGATGAACAAGAGCAGTTCCAAGCTGAAGACATCACAGGCAAGATGACATGACCTTGATACCGTCTCTAGCTTTGTTATGCCTAGTTTTACGTTTCCTTCTTCATATGCTCGCTGCCTACCACAAAAATAATTGCCTCCTGATATTTCCATGAAACCCAAACACTTCCCCTCCTAGCTAATATTGAATGGCTAAGTAGGATTGCTCAGCTTCTAATGTTAGCGTTGCTAGTTGCAGGTGCAATTGTCTCATGTGATAACATGAGTTTGATATCATTATGTTTAAATCTGTTATTTGATTAATGCACCTATACACCTGGTAAATAACGGAAGGCCTAGCCTTTTGCCGGGTGTTTGTTCCATTATTGCCGCCATAGTTTCCGGCTACCGGTGTTTGATTCCATAACTGATCGCTCCTAACACATTCGGGGTTGTTATGGGGACCCCCTTGATAAATCGTGTAGTGTTAAGGCTTGTCCGGCATGACCCAACATTGGTTTTAATCCGCTAATCACTTAATAAGAATCTGCATAGGGAATAGCTACCCCGAGGAATTAATCAACAACCCAGGCCAGTGCTCCTCATGAGTGTTGGTCCAAACTAGAGCACTGTGCAGGGCCAACTCAGGGCAACTTGAGAGATTTCTATCAGGCCACTGTACGCGTCGCTCATCCGTCGTGTCCTGAGACTGAGATACGCGGCTCTTATCGGGGTCGTCGACACGACGGGAGGTCCTGCTAGTCTTGTCTTACTTTAGCGATATATCTTGCGTATAGGAATCCCGGTGAAGCTTTGGTTCTCCCCAGAGTTGAGGTTTTCCTCTAAGGAATCCAACGAGATCACGAGATTCGTGATAGAGGATTATGTTGCGGCCCGTGACCGTTTGTGATGGACTAGTTGGAGCACCCCTGCTGGGTTTAATCTTTCGGAAAGCCGTGCCCGCGGTTATGTGGCAACTTGGAATATTTGTTAGCATCCTATCATAGATAACTTGAACTTAATATTTTAAAATTGCCAACCGTGTGCGTAACCGTGACTGTCCCCTTTGAAGACCTCTCTTTGATCGGGAACACGGTGGGGTTATGTTTGACGTAAGTAGGTGTTCAGGATCACTTAGTGATCATCTAGTTTTCGACCTCTCGCATAGACCACCACATCAATAACTTGTTCTCGTAAGTTAGCCACCATAAATGCTTAGGATGCTGCAACCTAAGCACAGAACCTTCCTCACCTAATAACTTGACTAGTTTCGGTACAGAGGTCAAAGATTGCTGAGTCCCTGTGGCTCACAGATTACTTCAACACCCCAACAGGTACATGTACACCCGACACAGATGATCCCGATGGCACGCAGCTGACGTGGCAGTACAATGAGGAGAACGACCTCATGTACGTGAACTATCCAGAAGACTAAGGCGTGGTCGTGATCATGGGCAAGCATGCGGGATAGCATAGCCTTTTCTCATGTTATGTAGTCCGTAGCGAAACTACCTTGTCTAAATAAATGTGTGATGTAAACTCTGATATTATCTATGAGATGGCAAACGATTCCCTATTTGCCATCCTTTTATTATGTATGTGCTATGTTTATCTTGCTTGGGAAACGCTTAGATGCGCTTCTTTCCATTTTGGGGCCTCATTCCCTAAACCGGAAAGGACCGCATCCTAGTCGTTACAGGCTAGCCTCACCAGCCCACTAAGGGCTGGTGCGCCACCCTTGGGCTATCAGGCTCACTCCCGGGTGGGTGGGCCCCTCCCGGTGAAAACCGGGAACCCATTCGTCACTCCCGGTACACTGCCGGTAATGCCCGAAATCTTTCTGGAGACCAAATGAAACCATCCTATATATCAGTCTTCGTTTCGGAACCATTCTGGAAAACCTCGTGACGTCCATGATCTCATCCGAGACTCCGAACAACCTTCGGTCACCAACACCTATAACTCAACTATACCGAAACGTCACCGAACCTTAAGTGTGCAGACCCTGCGGGTTCGAGAACTATGAAGTCATGACCTGAGACAATCCCCGGTCAATATCCAACATCAGATCCTGGATGTCCATATTGGATCCTACTGTTGGAATTATGCCCTAGAGGAAATAATAAATGTATAGTTATTATTATAATTCCTGTATCAAGATAATAGTTTATTATCCATGCTATAATTGTATTGAATGAAGACTCATTTACATGTGTGGATACATAGACAAAACACCGTCCCTAGCATGCCTCTAGTTGGCTAGCCAGTTGATCAATGATAGTCAGTGTCTTCTGATTATGAACAAGGTGTTGTTGCTTGATAACTGGATCACGTCATTGGGAGAATCACGTGATGGACTAGACCCAAACTAATAGACGTAGCATGTTGATCGTGTCATTTTGTTGCTACTGTTTTCTGCGTGTCAAGTATTTATTCCTATGACCATGAGATCATATAACTTACCGACACCGGAGGAATGCTTTATGTGTATCAAACGTCGCAACGTAACTGGGTGTCTATAAAGATGCTCTACAGGTATCTCCGAAGGTGTTAGTTGAGTTAGTATGGATCAAGACTGGGATTTGTCACTCCGTGTGACGGAGAGGTATCTCGGGGCCCACTCGGTAATGCAACATCACACACAAGCCTTGCAAGCATTGTAACTTAGTGTAAGTTGAGGGATCTTGTATTACGGAACGAGTAAAGAGACTTGCCGGTAAACGAGATTGAAATAGGTATGCGGATACCGATGATCGAATCTCGGGCAAGTAACATACCGAAGGACAAAGGGAATGACATACGGGATTATACGAATCCTTGGCACTGAGGTTCAAATGATAAGATCTTCGTAGAAAATGTAGGATCCAATATGGGCATCCAGGTCCCGCTATTGGATATTGACCGAGGAGTCTCTCGGGTCATGTCTACATAGTTCTCGAACCCGCAAGGTCTGCACACTTAAGGTTCGAGGTTGTTTTATGCGTATTTGAGTTATATGGTTGGTTACCGAATGTTGTTCGGAGTCCCGGATGAGATCACGGACGTCACGAGGGTTTCCGGAATGGTCCGGAAACGAAGATTGATATATAGGATGACCTCATTTGATTACCGGAAGGTTTTCGGAGTTATCGGGAATGTACCGGGAATGACGAATGGGTTCCGGGAGTTCACCGAGGGGGGGGGGGGGCAACCCACCCCGGGGAAGCCCATAGGCTTTGGGGAGACACACCAGCCCTTAGTGGGCTGGTGGGACAGCCCCAAAGGGGCCTATGCGCCAAGGATAAGAAATCAAAGGAAAAGAAAAAAAAAGAGGGAGGAGGTGGGAAGGGAGGAGGACTCCCTCCCACCAAACCTAGTCCAACTCGGTTTGGGGGGGGGGGGGAGAGTCCTCCCCCTTGGCTCGGCCGACTCCTTGGGGGTCCTTGGACCCCAAGGCAAGGCCCCCCCTCCCTCCTCCTATATATATGGAGCAATTAGGGCTGATTTGAGACGACTTTCTCACGGCTGCCCGACCACATACCTCCACGGTTTTTCCTCTAGATCGCGTTTCTGCGGAGCTCGGGCGGAGCCCTGCTGAGACAAGGTCATCACCAACCTCCGGAGCGCCGTCACGCTGCCGGAGAACTCTTCTACCTCTCCGTCTCTCTTGCTGGATCAAGAAGGCCGAGATCATCGTCGAGCTGTACGTGTGCTGAACGCGGAGGTGCCGTCCGTTCGGTACTAGATCGTGGGACTGATCGCGGGATTGTTCGCGGGGCGGATCGAGGGACGTGAGGACGTTCCACTACATCAACCGTGTTCTCTAACGCTTCTGCTGTACGATCTACAAGGGTATGTAGATCACTCATCCCCTCTCGTAGATGGACATCACCATGATAGGTCTTCGTGCGCGTAGGAAAATTTTTGTTTCCCATGCGACGTTCCCCAACAGTGGCATCATGAGCTAGGTTCATGCGTAGATGTCTTCTCGAGTAGAACACAAAAGTTTTTGTGGGCGGTGATGTGCGTTTTGCTGCCCTCCTTAGTCTTTTCTTGATTCCGCGGTATTGTTGGATTGAAGCGGCTTGGACCGACATTACTCGTACGCTTACGAGAGACTGGTTTCATCGTTACGAGTAACCCCCTTTGCTCAAAGATGACTGGCAAGTGACGGTTTCTCCAACTTTACTTGAATCGGATTTGACCGAGGAGGTCCTTGGATGAGGTTAAATAGCAACTCATAGATCTCTGTTGTGGTGTTTGCGTAAGTAAGATGCGATCCTACTAGATACCCTTGGTCACCACGTAAAACATGCAACAACAAAATTAGAGGACGTCTAACTTGTTTTTGCAGGGTATGATTGTGATGTGATATGGCCAGCGATGTGATGTGATATATTGGATGTATGAGATGATCATGTTGTAATAGAAATATCGACTTGCACGTCGATGGTACGGCAACCGGCAGGAGCCATAGGGTTGTCTTTATACTAACATATGTGCTTGCAGATGCGTTTACTATTTTGCTAGGATGTAGCTTTAGTAGTAATAGCATGAGTAGCACGACAACCCCGATGGCAACACGTTGATGGATGATCATGGTGTGGCGCCGGTGACAAGAAGATCGTGCCGGTGCTTTGGTGATGGAGATCAAGAAGCACGTGATGATGGCCATATCATGTCACTTATGAATTGCATGTGATGTTAATCCTTTTATGCACCTTATTTTGCTTAGAACGACGGTAGCATTATGAGGTGATCTCTCACTAAAATTTCAAGACGAAATTGTGTTCTCCCCGACTGTGCACCATTGCTACAGTTCGTCGTTTCGAGACACCACGTGATGATCGGGTGTGATAGACTCAGCGTTCACATACAACGGGTGCAAAACAGTTGCGCACGCGGAACACTCGGGTTAAGCTTGACGAGCCTAGCATGTGCAGACATGGCCTCGGAACACATGAGACCGAAAGGTCGATCATGAATCATATAGTTGATATGATTAGCATAGGGATGCTTACCACTGAAACTACTCTCGACTCACGTGATGATCGGACTTGGGATAGTGTAAGTGGATCATGAACCACTCAAATGACTAGAGAGATGTACTTTTTGAGTGGGAGTTTAGCATATAATTTGATTAAGTTGAACTCTAATTATCTTGAACATAGTCTAAGTCCACTTTGAATATATTTGTGTTGTAGATCATGGCTCACGCGACAGTCATCCTGAATTTTAATACGTTCCTAGAGAAAGCTAAATTGAAAGATGATGGAAGCAACTTTGTAGACTGGGCTCGTAATCTTAAGCTAATCTTACAAGCTAGGAAGAAGGATTATGTCCTTAATGCTGCGCTAGGAGATGAACCACCCGCTACGGCTGATCAGGATGTTAAGAACGCTTGGTTAGCACGTAAGGAGGACTACTCAATAGTTCAATGTGCAGTCTTGTATGGCTTAGAACCGGGACTTCAACGTCGCTTTGAGCGTCATGGAGCATTTGAGATGTTCCAGGAGTTGGAGTTTATCTTTCAGAAGAACGCCCGGATCGAGAGGTATGAGACCTCCGATAAATTCTATGCTTGCAAGATGGAGGAAAACTCGTCTGTCAGTGAACATGTGCTCAAAATGTCTGGGTACTCAAACCGTCTAGCTGAACTGGGGATTGAACTCCCGCAAGAAGCTATCACTCACAGAATCCTTCAATCACTGCCGCCAAGCTATAAAGGCTTTGTGTTGAACTACAACATGCAAGGGATGAACAAGTCTCCCGGCGAGTTGTTTGCGATGCTGAAAGTCGCAGAGTCTGAACTCCGTAAAGAGCATCAAGTGTTGATGGTGAGCAAGACCACTAGTTTCAAGAGAAACGGCAAAGGCAAGAAGGGCAATTCTAAGAAGAGCGGCAAGCCTGTTGCCAATCCGCCGAAGAAACCCAAGGTTGGACCTAAGCCTGAAACAGAGTGCTTCTATTGCAAGGGTATGGGTCACTGGAAGCGCAATTGCCCCAAGTATCTGGCAGATAAGAAGGCGGGCAAAGAAAAATCAGGTATATTTGATATACATGTTATTGATGTGTACTTAACCGGCTCTCGTAGTAGTGCCTGGGTATTGGATACCGGTTCTGTTGCTCATATTTGCAACTCGAAGCAGGAACTGCGGAATAGACGAAGGCTGGCGAAAGACGAAGTGACGATGCGCGTAGGAAATGGTTCCAAGGTTGATGCAATCGCCGTCGGCACAGTGTCAGTTCAGCTACCATCAGAATTAGTGATGAACTTAAATCATTGTTATTTAGTGCCTGCGTTGAGCATGAACATTATATCTGGATCTTGTTTATTGCAAGACTGTTACTCTTTTAAGTCTGAGAATAATGGTTGTTCTATTTCTATGAGTAACATCTTTTATGGTCATGCACCGAGTGTGAGAGGATTGTTCATATTGAATCTTGATAGCGATACGCATATACATAACATTGAGACCAAAAGAGTTAGAGTAAACAATGATAGCGCCATATTTTTGTGGCACTGCCGCTTGGGTCATATTGGTGTAAAGCGCATGAAGAAACTCCATGCTGATGGACTTTTGGAGTCACTTGACTTTGATTCACTTGACACGTGCGAACCATGCCTCATGGGCAAGATGACTAAAACTCCGTTCTCCGGAACAATGGAGCGTGCAAGTGACTTGTTGGAAATCATACATACCGATGTGTGTGGTCCAATGAGCGTAGAGGCACGCGGCGGATATTGTTATTTTCTCACCTTCACTGACGATTTGAGTAGATATGGTTATGTCTACTTGATGAAGCACAAGTCTGAAACATTTGAAAAGTTCAAGCAATTTCAGAGTGAAGTGGAAAATCATCGTAACAAGAAGATCAAGTTCCTGCGGTCTGATCGTGGGGGTGAATATCTGAGTTTCGAGTTTGGTGCTCACTTAAGACAATGTGGAATTGTTTCGCAGTTAACACCGCCTGGAACACCACAGCGTAATGGTGTGTCCGAACGTCGTAATCATACTTTGTTAGAGATGGTGCGATCTATGATGTCTCTTACTGATTTGCCGTTATCATTTTGGGGTTATGCATTAGAAACAGCTGCATTCACTTTAAATAGGGCACCATCAAAATCCATTGAGACGACACCATACGAACTGTGGTATGGCAAAAGGCCAAAGTTGTCGTTTCTTAAAGTTTGGGGATGTGATGCTTATGTCAAAAAGCTTCATCCTGAAAAGCTGGAACCCAAAGCGGAAAAATGCGTCTTCATAGGTTACCCAAAAGAGACAGTTGGGAACACCTTCTATCTCAAATCCGAGGGCAAAGTGTTTGTTGCTAAGAACGGAACTTTTCTCGAGAAGGATTTTCTCTCGAGAGAATTGAGTGGAAGGAAGATAGAACTTGACGAGGTTGTCGAACCTCTCATCCCTCTGGATGGTGGCGCGGGGCAAGGGGAAACCTCTGTCATTGCGACGCCGGTTGAGGAGGAAGTTAATGATGATGATCATGAAACTCCAGTTCAAGTTTCTGTTGAACCACGCAGGTCGACGAGATCACGCGCTGCTCCAGAGTGGTACGGTAATCCCGTCTTATCAATCATGTTGTTAGACAACAATGAACCTGCAAATTATGAAGAAGCAATGGTGGGCCCAGATTCCAACAAATGGCTAGAAGCCATGAAATCCGAGATAGGATCCATGTATGAGAACAAAGTGTGGACTTTGGAGATACTACCTGAGGGCCGCAAGGCTATTCAGAACAAATGGATCTTTAAGAAGAAGACGGACGCTGACGGTAATGTGACCGTTTATAAAGCTCGACTTGTGGCAAAGGGTTTTTCATAAGTTCCAGGAATTGACTACGATGAGACTTTCTCTCCCGTGGCAATGCTTAAGTCCGTCAGAATCATGTTAGCAATAGCTGCATTTTTCGATTATGAAATCTGGCAGATGGATGTCAAAACGGCGTTCCTTAACGGTTTCCTTAAGGAAGATTTGTATATGATGCAACCCGAAGGTTTTGTCGATCCTAAAAGTGCTAACAAGGTGTGCAAGCTCCAGCGATCCATTTATGGACTGGTGCAAGCATCTCGGAGTTGGAACAAACGCTTTGATGAGGTGATCAAAGCATTTGGGTTTATACAAGTGGTTGGAGAATCTTGTATTTACAAGAAAGTGAGTGGGAGCTCTGTGGCGTTTCTAATATTATATGTAGATGACATATTACTGATTGGAAACAACGTAGAGCTTTTGGAGAGCATAAAAGGTTACTTGAATAAAAGTTTCTCTATGAAGGACCTAGGAGAAGCTGCTTACATTCTAGGCATTAAGATCTATAGGGATAGATCAAAACGCCTGATAGGACTTTCACAAAGCACATACCTTGATAAAGTTTTGAAGAGGTTCAAAATGGAACAGTCCAAGAAAGGGTTCTTGCCAGTGTTACAAGGTACGAGATTGAGTAAGACTCAGTGCCCAGCAACTGATGAAGATAGAGAGCATATGCGCTCCGTCCCCTATGCTTCAGACATAGGTTCTATCATGTATGCGATGCTGTGCACTAGACCGGATGTTAGCCTGGCCATAAGTATGACAGGTAGGTTCCAGAGTAATCCAGGAGTGGATCGCTGGACAGCGGTCAAGAATATCCTGAAGTACCTGAAAAGGACTAAGGAGATGTTTCTCGTGTATGGAGGTGACGAAGAGCTCGCCGTAAAAGGTTACGTCGATGCAAGCTTTGACACAGATCTGGATGACTCTAAGTCGCAAACCGGATACGTATTTATTCTTAATGGGGGTGCAGTAAGCTGGTGCAGTTCCAAGCAAAGCGTCGTAGCAGATTCTACATGTGAAGCGGAGTACATGGCTGCCTCGGAGGCGGCTAAGGAGGGTGTCTGGATGAAGCAGTTCATGACGGATCTTGGAGTGGTGCCAAGTGCACTGGATCCAATAACCTTGTTCTGTGACAACACTGGTGCCATTGCCTTAGCAAAGGAACCAAGGTTTCACAAGAAGACTAGACACATCAAACGACGCTTCAACCTCATCCGCGACTACGTCGAGGAGGAGGACGTAAATATATGCAAAGTGCACACGGATCTGAATGTAGCAGACCCACTGACTAAACCTCTTCCACGGCCAAAACATGATCGACACCAGAACTGTATGGGTGTTAGATTTATTACAATGTAATTCACATGGTGATGTGAGGGCTAGATTATTGACTCTAGTGCAAGTGGGAGACTGTTGGAATTATGCCCTAGAGGCAATAATAAATGTATAGTTATTATTATAATTCATGTATCAAGATAATAGTTTATTATCCATGCTATAATTGTATTGAATGAAGACTCATTTACATGTGTGGATACATAGACAAAACACCGTCCCTAGCATGCCTCTAGTTGGCTAGCCAGTTGATCAATGATAGTCAGTGTCTTCTGATTATGAACAAGGTGTTGTTTCTTGATAACTGGATCACGTCATTGGGAGAATCACGTGATGGACTAGACCCAAACTAATAGACGTAGCATGTTGATCGTGTCATTTTGTTGCTACTGTTTTCTGCGTGTCAAGTATTTATTCCTATGACCATGAGATCATATAACTTACTAACACCGGAGGAATGCTTTGTGTGTATCAAACGTCGCAACGTAACTGGGTGACTATAAAGATGCTCTACAGGTATCTCCGAAGGTGTTAGTTGAGTTAGTATGGATCAAGACTGGGATTTGTCACTCCGTGTGACGGAGAGGTATCTCGGGGCCCACTCGGTAATGCAACATCACACACAAGCCTTGCGAGCAATGTAACTTAGTGTAAGTTGAGGGATCTTGTATTACGGAACGAGTAAAGAGACTTGCCGGTAAACGAGATTGAAATAGGTATGCGGATACTGACGATCGAATCTCGGGCAAGTAACATACCGAAGGACAAAGGGAATGACATACGGGATTATACGAATCCTTGGCACTGAGGTTCAAACGATAAGATATTCATAGAAAATGTAGGATCCAATATGGGCATCCAGGTCCCGCTATTGGATATTGACCGAGGAGTCTCTCGGGTCATGTCTACATAGTTCTCGAACCCGCAGGGTCTACACACTTAAGGTTCGACGTTGTTTTATGCGTATTTGAGTTATATGGTTGGTTACCGAATGTTGTTCGGAGTCCCGGATGAGATCACGGACGTCACGAGGGTTTCCGGAATGGTCCGGAAACGAAGATTGATATATAGGATGACCTCATTTGATTACCGGAAGGTTTTCGGAGTTACCGGGAATGTATCGGGAATGACGAATGGGTTCCGGGAGTTCACCGGGGGGGGGGGGGGGCAACCCACCCCGGGGAAGCCCATAGGCTTTGGGGAGACAGACCAGCCCTTAGTGGGCTGGTGGGACAGCCCCAAAGGGGCCTATGCGCCAAGGATAAGAAATCAAAGGAAAAGAAAAAAAAGAGGGAGGAGGTGGGAAGGGAGGAGGACTCCCTCCCACCAAACCTAGTCCAACTCGGTTTGGGGGGGGAGAGTCCTCCCCCTTGGCTCGGCCGACTCCTTGGGGGTCCTTGGACCCCAAGGCAAGGCCCCCTCCCTCCTCCTATATATATGGAGCAATTAGGGCTGATTTGAGATGACTTTCTCACGGCTGCCCGACCACATACCTCCACGGTTTTTCCTCTAGATCGCGTTTCTGCGGAGCTCGGGCGGAGCCCTGCTGAGACAAGGTCATCACCAACCTCCGGAGCACCGTCACGCTGCCGGAGAACTCTTCTACCTCTCCGTCTCTCTTGCTGGATCAAGAAGGCCGAGATCATCGTCGAGCTGTACGTGTGCTGAACGCGGAGGTGCCGTCCGTTTGGTACTAGATCGTGGGACTGATCGCGGGATTGTTCGCGGGGCGGATCGAGGGACGTGAGGACGTTCCACTACATCAACCGCATTCTCTAACGCTTCTGCTGTACGATCTACAAGGGTATGTAGATCACTCATCCCCTCTCGTAGATGGACATCACCATGATAGGTCTTCGTGCGCGTAGGAAAAATTTTGTTTCCCATGCGACGTTCCCCAACACCTACATATTCTACGAAGATCTTATCGGTTGAACCTCTGTGCCAAGGATTCATATAATCCCGTATACCATTCCCTTTGTCCTTCGGTATGTTACTTGCCCGAGATATGATCGTTGGTATCCCTATATCTATTTCAATCTCGTTACTGGAAAGTCTCTTTACTCGTTCCGTAATACAAGATCCCGTGACTAACACTTGAGTCACATTGCTTGCAAGGCTTATATGTGATGTTGTATTACCGAGTGGGCCCCGAGATACCTCTACGTCACACGGAGTGACAAATCCCAGTCTTGATCCATGCTAACTCAACAGACACCTTCGGAGATACCTGTAGAGCACCTCTATAGTCACCCAGTAACGTTGCGATGTTTGATACACACAAGGTATTCCTCCGGTGTTAGTGAGTTACATGATCTCATGGTCATAGGAATGAATACTTTACACGCAGAAAACAATAGCAACAAAATGACACGATCACATGCTACGTTTATAATTTGGGTCTTGTCCATCACACCATTCTCTTAATGATGTGATCCTGACATCAAGTGACAACACTTGCATATGGTCAGAAAACCTTAGCCATCCTTGATCAACTAGCTAGTCAACTAGAGGCTTACTAGGGACATTGTTTTGTCTATACATCCACACATGTATCTATGCTTTCATTCAATACAATTATAGCATGGATAATAAACGATTATCTTGAAACAAGAAATATAATAATAACTATTTATCATTGCCTCGAGGGCATATTTCCAACAGTCTCCCACTTGCACTAGAGTCAATAATCTAGTCTCACATTGCTATGCGATTTACATTGGAATGAATCTAACACCCATACAGTTCTCGTGTTGATCATGCTTCGCTCGTGGAAGAGGTTTAGTCAGCGGATCCGAAACATTCAGATCTGTGTGCACTTTGTAAATATTTACGTCCTCTGCTTCGACATAGTCACGAATGAGGTTGAAGCGTCATTTGAAGTGTCTGGTCTTCTTGTGAAACCTTGGTTCCTTTGCTAGAGAAATGGTACCAGTGTTGTCATAGAACATAGTTATTGGATTTAGTGCGCTCGGCACAACTCCAAGATCCGTCATGAACTGCTTCATCCAGACACCCTCCTTAGCTGCCTCCGAGGCAGCCATGTACTCCGCTTCACATGTAGAATCTGCTACGACGCTTTGCTTGGAACTACACCAGCTTACCGCACCCCCATTAAGAATAAATACGCATCCGGTTTGAGACTTAGAGTCATCTGAATCAGTGTCAAAGCTTGCATCGACGTAACCCTTTACGACGAGCTCTTCGTCACCTCCATAAACGAGAAACATTTCCTTAGTCCTTTTCAGGTACTTCAGAATATTCTTGACCGCCGTCCAATGGTCCACTCTTGGATTACTTTGAAACCCGCCTGCCATACTTATGGCCAGGCTAACGTCTGGTCTTGTGCACAACATTGCATACATGATAGACCCTATGGCTGAAGCATAGGGGACGGTACTTATCTTTTCTCTATCTTCCGCAGTTACTGGACACTGACTCTTACTCAACTTTATACCTTGTAACACTGGCAAGAACCCCTTCTTGGACTGTTCCATTTTGAACCTCTTCAAAACTTTATCAAGGTATGTGCTTTGTGAAAGTCCTATTAGGCGCCTCGATCTATCCCTATAGATCTTAATGCCCAATATGTAAGTAGCTTCTCCTAGGTCTTTCATTGAAAAACATTTGTTCAAGTAATCCTTTACACTCTCTAATAACTCCACATTGTTTCGAACAAGCAATATGTCATCCACATATAATATTAGAAACGCTACAGAGCTCCCACTCACTCTTGTAAATACAAGATTCTCCAACAACTTGTATAAACCCAAATGCCTTGATCACCTCATCAAAGCGCTTATTCCAACTCCGAGATGCTTGCACTAGTCCATAAATGGATCGCTGGAGCTTGCATACTTTGTTAGCATTCTTTGGATCGACAAAACATTCGGGTTGCATCATATACAACTCTTCCTTAAGAAAACCATTAAGGAACACCGTTTTGACATCCATCTTCCAGATTTCATAATCGGAAAATGCAGCTATTGCTAACATGATTCGGACGGACTTAAGCATCGCTACCGGTGATAATGTATCATCGTAGTCAACTCCTTGAACTTGTGAAAACCCCTTTTCCACAAGTCGAGCTTTATAAATGGTCACATTACCGTCCGCGTCCGTCTTCATCTTAAAGATCCATTTGTTCTGAATAGCCTTACGACCTTCATGTAATACTTCCAAAGTCCATACTTTGTTTTCATACATAGATCCTATCTCGGACTTCATGGTCTCTAGCCATTTGTTGGAATCCGGGCCCACCATTGCTTCTTCATAATTTGCAGGCTCATTGTTGTCTAACAACATGATAGATAAGACATGATTCCCGTACCACTCAGGAGCAGTACGTGATCTTGTCGACCTGTGAGGTCCGATAGTAACTTGATCTGAAGCTTAATGATCATCATCATTAGCTTCCTCCTCAACCGGTGTTGCCTCGACATCGATTTCCCTCTACCCTGCGCCACCATCTAGAGGGAGCAAAGGTTCTACAACCTCATCAAGTTCTATCTTCCTCCCACTCAATTCTTTCGAGAGAAACTCCTTCTCAAGAAAAGCTCCGTTCTTAGCAACAAACACTTTGCCCTTGGATTTGATATAGAAGGTGTACCCAACTGTCTCTTTTGGGTAACCTATGAAGACGCACTTTTCCGCTTTGGGTTCCAACTTTTCAGGCTGAAGCTTTTTGACATAAGCATCACATCCCCAAACTTTAAGAAACGACAACTTTGGCCTCTTGCCATGCCAGAGCTCATATGGTGTCGTCTCAACGGATTTTGATGGTACCCTATTTAAAGTGAATGCAGATGTCTCTAATGCATAACCCCAAAACGATAATGGCAAATCGGTAAGAGACATCATAGATCTCACCATATCTAACAAAGTACGATTATGACGTTCAGACACACCATTACGCTGTGGTGTTCCAGGTGGTGTCAACTGTGAAACGATTCCACATTGTCTTAAGTGAGCACCAAACTCGAAACTCAGATATTCGCCCCTCGATCAGATCGTAGGAACTTGATCTTCTTGTTACGATGATTTTCAAATTCACTCTGAAATTGCTTGAACTTTTCAAATGTTTCAGAATTTGTGCTTCATCACGTAGATATATACATACCTACTCAAATCATCAGTGAAGGTGAGAAAATAACGATATCCGCCGTGTGCCTCTACACTCATTGGACCGCACACATCAGTATGTATGATCTCCAACAAGTCACTTGCACGCTCCATTGTTCCGGAGAACGGAGTCTTAGTCATCTTGCCCATGAGGCATGGTTCGCACGTGTCAAGTGATTCGAAATCAAGTGACTCCAAAAGCCCATCAACATGGAGTTTCTTCATGCGCTTTACACCAATATGACCTAAGTGGCAATGCCACAAAAAGGTGGCGCTATCATTGTTAACTCTACACCTTTTGGTCTCAATGTTATGTATGTGTGTATCATCACAATCAAGATTCAATATGAACAAACCCCTCACATTGGGTGCATGACCATAAAAGATATTACTCATAAAAATAGAACAACCATTATTCTCAGACTTAAATGAGTAACCGTCTTGCAATAAACAAGATCCAGATATAATGTTCATGCTTTATGCACGCACTAAATAAAAATTATTTAAGTTCATAACTAATCCTGATAGTAACGGAAGTGAGACTATGCCGACGACGATTCCGTCAACCTTGGAACCATTTCCCACACGCATCGTCACTTCATCCTTCGCCAGCCTTTGTTTATTCGCAGTCCCTGCTCCGAGTTGCAAATACGAGCAACAAAACTGGTATCAAATACCCTGGCACTACTACGAGAGTTGGTTAGGTACACATCAATAACATGTATATCACATATAACTGGTTTGGCGTTGATCGCCTTCTTATCAACCAAATACTTGGGGTAGTTGCGCTTCAAGTGACCCATCCCCTTGCAATAATAGCACTCTGTTTCCGGCTTAGGTCCAGCCTTGGGTTTCTTCGTCGGATTGGCAACAGTTTTGCTGCTCTTCTTGGAGCTACCCTTCTTGCCTTTGTCGTTTCTCTTGAAACTAGTGGTCTTATTGACCATCAACACTTGATGTTCTTTCCGGAGTTCTGTCTCTGGGACTTTCAGCATCGCGAATAACTCGCCGAGTGACTTGTTCATCCCTTGCATGTTATAGTTCAACACAAAGCTCTTGTAGCTAGGTGGCAGTGATTGAAGAATTGTGTCAGTGATAGCCTCTTGCGGGAGTTCAATCCCTAGCTCAGCTAGACGGTTTGAGTACCCAGACATTTTGAGCACATGTTCACTGACAGACGAATTCTCCTCCATCTTGCAAGATCGGAGGTCTCATAGCTCTCAATCCGGGCGTTCTTCTGAAAGATAAACTTCAACTCCTGGAACATCTCAGATGCTCCATGACGTTCAAAGCGTCGTTGAAGTCCCGGTTCCAAGCCATACAAGACTGCACATTGAACTACTGAGTAGTCCTCCTTACGTGATTGCCAAGTGTTCAAAACATCTTGGTCAGACGTAGCGGGTGGTTCATCTCCTAGCGCAACATCAAGGACATAATTCTTTTTCCCAACTTGTAGGATGAGCCTAAGATTATGATACTAGTCTACAAAGTTGCTACCATAATCTTTCAGCTTAGCTTTCTCTAGGAATGCATTGAAATTCAGGGTTGCTACCACGTGAGCCATTGATCTACAACATAAAACATTGCAAAGTGGACTTAGACTATGTTCAAGACAATTAGAGTTTAACTAATCAAATTACTAATAAACTCCCACTCAAATGGACATCCCTCTAGTTACTTGAGTGTGACATGATTCAAATTCACTAACTCAAATCCGATCATCACGTGAGTTGAGTGTAGTTTCAGTGGTAAACATCTCTATTCTAATCATATCAACTATACGATTCATGCTTGACCTTTCGGTCTCTTGTGTTCTGAGGCCATGTCTGCACATGCTAGGCTCGTCAAGTTTAACCCGAGTGTTCCGCGTGTGCAACTATTTTGCACCCGTTGTATCTGAACGTTGAGTCTATCACACCCGATCATCACGTGGTGTCTCGAAACGACGAACTGTCGCAACGGTGCACAGTCGGGGAGAACACAATTTTATCTTGAAATTTTAGTGAGGGATCACCTTATAATGCTACCGTCGTTCTAAGCAAGATAAGGTGCATAAAAGGATTAACATCACATGCAATTTATAAGTGACATGATATGGACATGATCTTGTGCTTCTTGATCTCCATCACCAAAGCACCGACATGATCTTCATCATCACTGGCGCCACCCCATGATCTCCATCATCGTGCCACCATCGAGGTTGTCGTGCTATCTATGCTATTATTACTAAAGCTACAACCTAGCAATATAGTAAACGCATCTGCAAACACAAACGTTAGTTTAAAGACAACCCTATGGCTCCTGCCGGTTGCCGTAGCATCGATGTGCAAGTCGATATTTAACTATTACAACATGATCATCTCATGCATCCAATATATCAAATCATGTCTTTGGCCATATCACATCACATGCATACCCTGCAAAAACAAGTTAGACGTCCTCTAATTTGTTGTTGCATGTTTTACGTGGCTGCTATGGGTATCTTGCATGATCGCATCTTACTTATGCAAAACAACAACGGAGATGTGAAAATTTCTATTTAACCTCTCTCCAAGGACCGCCTCAGTCAAATCTAATTCAATTGAAGTTGAAGAAACAGGCACCCGCCAGTCATCTTTATGCAGCAAGTTGCATGTTAGTCGATCAAACCGGTCTCTCGTAAGCGTACGAGTAATGTTGGTCCGGGCCGCTTCAGTCCAACAGTACCGCCGAATCGAGAAAAGACTAAGGAGGGCAGCAAATAGAACATCAACACCCACAAAAACTTTTGTGTTCTACTCGAGATTACATCTATGCATGAACCTAGCTCATGATGCCACTGTTGGGGAACGTTGCATGGGAACCAAAAAAATTCCTACGCACACGAAGACCTATCATGGTGATGTTCATCTATGAGAGGGAGATCGGATCCACATACCCTTGTAGATCGCTAAGTGGGAAGCGTTAAGAAACACGGTTGATGTAGTGGTACAACTTCGTGATTCGAATCACCGTCGTCCCACGACCCGTTCCGATCTAGCGCCGAACGGACGACACCTCCGTGTTCAGCACACGTACAAGTCGATGACGATCTCCACCTTCTTGATCCAGCAAGAGAGATGGGGAAGTAGATGAGTTCTCTGGCAGCGTGACGGCGCGCTGGTGATGGTGATGATCTATTCTTACACGGCTCCGCCCGAGCTCCGCAGAAAACCGATCTAGAGGAAGAACTACGAAGTATAGGTTTAGGGTTGCACGTGGCTAAAGTTGTGTCTCAAAACCCTAAAACCTCTAGTATATATAGGAGGAGGGGAGGGGCTAGCCTTGGGGCTCAACAGATCCCCAAGGGCACCGACCGAGAGAGGAGGAGGTGGAGTCCAACACCAATTCGGTTTGGGGAAGGAGGAGTCCCCTCCTTCCTTCCCACCTCCCTCTTTTTTTTCTTTGATTTTCTTTTCCTAGCCGACATAGCCCACTTGGCCTAGCCTCACCAGCCCACTAAGGGTTGGTGCGCCACCCTTGGGATATTAGGCTCACTCCCGGGTAGGTGGGCCCCTCGCGGTGAAAACCCGGAACTCATTCATCACTCCCGGTACATTACCGGTAATGCTTGAAATCTTTCCGGAGACCAAATGAAACCATCCTATATATCAATCTTCGTTTCCGGACCATTCCGGAAACCCTCGTGACGTCCGTGATCTCATCCGGGACTCCGGACAACCTTTGGTCACCAACACCTATAACTCAACTATACCGAAACGTCACCGAACCTTAAGTGTGCAGACCCTGTGGGTTCGAGAACTATGCAGTCATGACCTGAGAGAATCCCTGGTCAATATTCAACAGTGGGACCTGGATGTACATATTGGATCCTACATATTCTATGAAGATCTTATCGGTTGAACCTCTGTGCCTAGGATTCATATAATCCCGTATACCATTCCCTTTGTCCTTCGATATGTTACTTGCCTGAGATTTGATAGTCGGTATCCCTATACCTATTTCAATCTCATTACCGACAAGTCTCTTTACTCATTCTGTAATACAAGATCCTGTGACTAACACTTGAGTCACATTTCTTGCAAGGCTTATATGTGATGTCTTATTACCGAGTGGGCCCCGAGATACCTCGCCGTCACATGAAGTGAAAATCCCAGTCTTGATCCATGCTAACTCAACGGACACCTTCGGAGATAGCTGTAGAGCACGTTTATAGTCACCCAGTAACGTTGCGACGTTCGATACACACAAGGTATTCCTCCGGTGTTAGTGAGTTACTTGATCTCATGGTCATAGGAATGAATACTTGACACGCAGAAAACAATAGCAACAAAATGAGACGATCATATGCTACATTTATAATTTGGGTCTTGTCCATCACATTATTCTCCTAATGATGTGATCCAGTCATCAAGTGACAACACTTGCATATGGTCAGAAAACCTTAACCATCCTTGATCAACTGGATAGTCAACTAGAGGCTTACTAGGGACATTGTTTTGTCTATATATCCACACATGTATCTATGCTTTCATTCAATACAATTATAACATGGATAGTAAACGATTATCTTGAAACAGGAAATATAATAATAACTATTTATCATTGCCTCTAGGGCATATTTCCAACACCTATTCTTAAGTTGCTTCTTTTACATGTTGCTCAACCATATGTTTTGTGTAAGTGATATGCTTATTGTGTCATCTATTTTCTTGCACTTGTTGTATATTTTTATTAATTTTGGGGGAGCAACGATCCTATTTTGTGCACTTGTATCAAATACAAAAAAATTCTTAGTAGTGCACAAATCATGGGGAGCTTCTCTAGCTTTGATAAAACACTACTTTACCCTTATCATAATATCTTTTATTCGTGTGGTCCGAAGGACCATATGATTGCTTGTTCCTATTGGTATCTTTTGATTGCTTTCTTCTCTTTATGTCTTTCTGACATACGATCGTTCTTGCAATCTTTGGGTCCCTGATAAAGTTCGTTTTCCTCCAACGTTTATCATTGTATTTGTGTATTTCTTTGCACTAATCTATTGAGAAGTACACACCTTTTGGAGGACCAGCTACTATATTGGATTTCTAAACCTTTTGTTCATTTTGGCAATTGATGCCAATGGGGGAGAAGTTTAGAGAGTTTAGTTTGGTGATTCTTAGAGGTTTTTTCTTGTATTACTTAAGCATTTACATCTTGTATGCATGCATTATTGCTTTGTATGTGTGCGCTTGGTTATGCTTATTTCCTTATATAAATTCTCTCGTAGTGATTGTCATCAATTACCAAAATGGGGAGATTGTTAGAGCATATTTCTCTGTATGTGGTTTTGGTAATTGATGACAATCCCTATGGACTAATGGTTTCCTTAAGTTATATTGAAAGGATTTGTCCATAGGCACTTCTTGAAGTCCATCTGTTGGTTTCAAGGAGTTTATATGATGACCAAGGTGGTATTCAATGTATTATCCAAATATTGGTCATAAATACACAAGGTTGATCAAGACTAAGCAAAGAGTAAATCAAGATGATCAACACATAAAGCGTACAAGATGTACCGAGAGGGATCAAGTGATCCCATGGTATGGTAAGCATTGTCCATAACGCTTTTGTGTACTAACCCATGGTCTTCGTGAGAGTTCTACGTGGGGTTAGGTGTGTTTCCATGGGTTTGCGTCAAGAGGAAGATCTCATTCAACCTATGAAGGACGACATCAAGTGGTGATCGTCATCAAGATTGCGGTGTGCAAGTTCAAGTGGAGCATCACGAAGATACCATGCTTGAAGCTTGGCGTCCATTGTGGTGGCAATGGACTTGTGAAGATCTGCTAAAGAGTGGCTCACCCATAGTTAGTATGGGGGAGAAATCAACTACTCTTCATCAAACCAATGCAATCAAGAAAGGTGGTCCATCTTGAGGAAGCCAAGATCATTGTCATCTAGCTCAAAAGGACTAGGTGCAAGGTATAGGTTTGCCCTTGATAGGTTTTTCTGTTTTAGGATTGATTGTCATTCTGTTAGGGGGGCTCTCAAGCGAGTAGCTTGATCGTATTGTTCGTTGAGAGCTCAAACCATTTGCATCCTTGCATCATCTTTATTGGTTCTTGTTTGGTGATTCTCTTTGTGAGTTGTAGAGCTTATGGTCATCTTCATGAGAAGCTCGAGTTCAAGAAAACGGAGTCCATATGCATCTTCTATGATATTTTCAATGTTGGGAATTTTTGTAGTTTCTTCATCCATAGAGGTTTCACATCTCTATGCCATTTTCATTTTCATAACTGCATGTTCTTAAGAGCTCTTGTCGTCCTGAATCCAACAAGCTCGAGTTTGCTCAATTCGGAGCTCATATGCGAAAGTTATGACAGTTCAGGACATGTTTTCTCTCTCTAGCGGAAGTACCACTAGGGTAGAGCGGTACTACCACTTTGGAGGTAATGCCGCCCTCCCCTACCGGCCTCTCTTCCGCTTATGTTTTTCTTCTGGTGTCTTCGGGGTCTTTTTCCATTTTGAGCGGTAGTACCGCTTGCGGGGAGCGGTAGTACCGCTCCGCCGACACTACCACCCCGAGATCTTTATTGTTTGCACGTTTTTCTTGAAACTTTCGTTCTAGCGGAAGTACCGCTCTCCTAAGCGGTACTACTGCTTGTGCACCGACTGAGTGCATAATGGTTTGATTTGGGGAGGCCTATAAAAGGGGGTCTTCTTTCCCATTGGTTATCCATCCATTGAGCTCGTGTTCTTCCCCATTGCTGACCTTCTTCGAGCTTGCTAACACTCAATCCCTCCAATGGTTCTTGCTCATTTTTGAGGGAAAAGAGAGAGGAGATCTAGATCTACATTTCCACTAATCACTTTCTCCTCTAAGTGAGAGGAGATCTAGATCCTCCCTTGGATATAGTTCTTGGAGTTCTTGATGTTTTTCTTTGTTCTTCCTGTCATTTTCCACCATAGCATTAGTTGTTGTCGTGGGATTTGGGAGTGAAGGACTTGGGCACTCCGTGTGCCCTTGTCATTGCATTTGGTGCATAGGTTTGAGTTCTCCGTGGTGATACGTGGAAGTGAAGTTTGAGAAGCTTATTACCCCTTTGGTACTTGGTACCCTAGAGATTGTTCTTCGTGGATGTTGTGGCGTCCTAGAAGCTTGGTGGTGCCTCGGAGCTCAATCATTGTGGTGTAAAGCTCCAGGCAAGCATCAGGGTCTCCAATTAAGTTGTGGAGATTGCCCCGAGCATTTGTGGTCACCTCGAAGCCATATGCCTTTGTGGTAAAGCTTAGTGGTGTTGTTGGGAGTGATGAGGACATGACTACCTTTGATATTATCACAATCATTGAATATGCCTATTTATTTGAGGTGATTTCTGATAAAACTCATGCAATAATTTATTTATGTTATCTGGAACAAAAATACTTCACCTATTTTTATTTTATGCCTAAATGCAGAATGGTCGATCACTTGTATGAATCACGTGTGATGACAAGGGAAGAGGAAATGGTTGGATGCTATTCAAGAGGTCTTCTCATGTCAAAGGAAATAATTAGTTGTTGTTCAAGAAGTTCTCTCACGTCACTTTTAGCCCAAGAGAAGATAGAGTCCAAGTCTTTCACGTTCTGGACTCAGATTCAGATTGCACAGACATACCTGTACCAAAACGCCTTCAACTTTTTCATTCGGACTCCGATTGTGTGATTCGTTTTGGGCTGCAAAGTAGATTTTATGTGCTTTCAAGCCCAGTTGGAATCACCTTTAAATTTGTCCGGAGCGTGGAGATAACGACCAAACAATATGAAGTTGCACCAGAATCCGAGTCAAACAACAAGTCCAAAGGTGTTGCACCACCTCTACTTGGGCCCATAGGCCTTGTACGACCTAGGGTTAGTTTTAGGCTGCCTTGGGATGTCCTCCCACCTCTTTGGCCGCCACCCCTTGCTCCTATATAAGTAGATCAACCTAGTAGCTTTTTGCTTGGGTTTTGTTTAGATTACAAGTTTGCTATAACTGCAACTTCACGCTCTTCGTTTGTGTTCTACGACCACACAAAGGCGCCACAAAACCCCACCTTCATCAATAAATCTTTCCTCTTATATTCGCAATATCTTGATTGCATCTTGGTTTCTTGCTTGTTCTTTGTTTGCGTGCAGGAAACAGACCTTCGTGGTCAGGTTGATCGTGCTCCGGCGTGGTCAATAAGCTCTCGGAGTTGGTTTAGCGATTGCTAAGGCGCGACGTCCTCACACGTTTGTAGTCGAATCGTCAAAGTGTACTCCACCAAAATGATACCCACGATCTCATCAAAAGACAGGGACAACTTCGCCTCTATCAAGTGGTATTAGAGCTCGTGAATGATTGTGATAATATCAAAGGTCAACCTATATAAGTAGATCAACCTAGTAGCTTTTTGTTAGGGATTTGTTTAGTTAAAAGTTAACCATTGCAACTTCGTGTACTTCGTTTGTGTCCAACGACCAGACTAAGACCGCTTTCGGATCCCCACCCTTATCAATACTTCATTTATATTTGCAATATTCAGATTGCAATATCATATTCTTGCTTGTTCTTCGATTGCTTGCAGGAATAGATCTTCGTGGTCAGGTTGATCGTGCTCCGGCGTGGTCAATAACCTCTGGGAGATTGGTTTAGCGATTGCCAAGGTGCAATGTCGTGCATGTTTGTAGTCGGATCATCAAAGTCGTCTCCACCAAATCGATAGACACCTTCTTATTGAAAGATTGGGACCCTTCGCATCTATCAAGTGGTATCAGTTTTCAGGTTGCTCGGTGAGAATTTCTAGTTATCCCTAGATTAGATTTATTTTCTTACCTATTACCCAAGAAAAATCCACAAAATAGAGATATATCTAGTCATCCTTTGTCCAAGCCAATCCGATCCTTTGCAATTTTCTTTTTAGTGCTTGCATAGTTGAATTATCGGTTGCATCGTCGTGTCAAGTTGCTGGTCTTAGCGTCTAGTCTTTTAGAGTTTCGAGTTCTGTTCACAAGTTGTCACGCCGCCGCCACACCTTCTTCATCGCTACTACCATATACCACCACCACGCCGCCGTCATCCCTTCCGTTGTCGCCAACCACCATCCATCAATA